>NW_010100155.1:0-14103 GCF_000699245.1 Pterocles gutturalis
GTGTCTGCCTTTCCCGTGGGGGTGAGGGAGAAAGGAAGCGATGACAGTTTTGAGCATCTTCGCTTTGGCGTTAAGCTCTTGTGCAAACGTCAAGGGAAGCCCCAGGCCTGGTCGCTTTCCCTTCACCAGTGGCTCCCACTGGTGTTTCGTTTCCTCTGGCTTTATGGGGGGACTGGGAATTGCTGTGTTTCCCTGAAGCAGCAGCATGGGAATGGCAAGGGTTGGTGTGTGAGCCTAGGAAGAGTGCCGCCTCGCTAGAACAGTGCTGAGCAGGATGTTGAGTATCCTCTCGTCATCCACAAAGCAGAACAATTGTTTACAGAATTAAAAAAAAAAAAAAAAATGAACTCCTTTCTAAGACCTTTAAACTGCTAACGGCTCAGTAATGCTGCATGCGATGTGGATGCCATGGCAAGAGAAATGGTACCATTTATACTTGCTATTCTCTCAGGAATTTAAAAGGTTGTGGTAGAACTCAGATCTCATTTCCAATTTCCCCATTTGAAAAAAACAGATTAGGACCAACAAAAAAAAAAATTACACTTCATACAATGTGTGCACATGCCATTAAATGGTGGAACTCATTGCAGTGGGTATTGCCAAGGCCCAGAATTTAGAAGGAATTTACAGGGCTGTTTTCCTTGATGCTTGCAAAAAATCTGGAGAAAGTATAAACCTTTGTGCTTAAATGTTCAAGCTCATCTCTAACTGAGTAAGGTTGGGAAAGGGATGATCTGCTTTGTGATGAGCCGATTATTTCATGGCGTGTACCTGCGGCTGGGTTTCTGGTGGTATCTCCTAGTGCAATAGCGCTCAAATGAGAGTTCGTGATGCCAAATGAGGCGCCAGCGGTTATGAGCCCAGTCGTGAGCCCGCCTGAAAGAGCTTTCATCTGATACACTCGCATCACAAATCGCACAGATTATCTGTTGAAGAGGCGAGCTGCAACTGGAAGGGTTTGGGAACCTTTGCCATAAAGCCTTTTGTAGTGGCTGCTGTCAAAGACAATACCCGACTGGCTGGACCACAATTACTGCAAGCATGTCCATCACGTGTGTTATTATAAAGCTGTTGTGTTGAAATAGGCTTGCATTTGACAGGAAAGTTGCTGTTCAAACACTTTCAGGAGGGGAGGTTTTTGTGACCTAGCAATTACTAGCAAATTCGAGGAATACTTTTGTTGCATGTTAGCACCAAAATTACTTTTGAAAAGCTAGGAAGTTTCCAGAGGACTTGTAAGTACCAGTTTATAGAATGATGAACAGAATTACACAATTTGGCTAAGGTTAGAAGACACTTGTTTAGTGACATGAATAATACAACCAACAGGAAGACAAAAATCTCTTTTATAGAGGTTCAGATCATCAGTATCTCATTGCCCTGGTAATTACTTACCTCCTGAACTTAAACAAACTGACCTGTCATTATGCACTAAACATTACAGGCAGTTCCCACAGAGCTTTGTAAACCCTATATTGCTAGGGGTGAATCACGCACGCATTTACACTGAAATAAAACCAGATCTACTCATACCTGTAAATATGTGCGGATCTGCAATAAAAATAAAAGAATAATAAAAAAAAAAGACTTGCAAAACAAATTTTTAAAGGACAGCTTTGTTTAGATGTAAGCTTTTTACTGCAGGAACTGTCTGTTTCTAGGAGTTCCTGGGGTGCCTGGTACAAGGGAGACCTGTTCTTGTTTGACCCACGATACTGCTCTGGTACAAATGATAATAGGGTCAAGAGTAGGACTATTCGCATACACCCACCTGCACCAGCACTTCACTCAGCGAGAACTGCAACCAGCGCGACTATTTTGGTGAAAGTTTGTGCAAACTAGCCACCTGCTCAAACCACTGCTTTAAATCTACCGTAATTGTCATCTCTGAGAGCTGCTCGCCAATGGCAGGATGACATGTAAAGTCTCTGGTGTTCTTAAGTGAATTTCATGGCAAATTAGAGCAGACGTTTTCCACTCGTGCTCCACAGAAGGTAGCAAAAAAAGTGGTCTGTAGCGGTCAACCCATGAGTTACCTGAAAAGATCCAAGCCTCCATTAGAAATCCGCTGTTCAAAAGTGTTGAAATCCATTGAGATGTTGCAAAAACACAGCGCATCAGCCAGTGCCGCTGCCTGCAATCCCTGTCAAGGACAGAGGTCCAAATCCTCAGAGGTGCTCTGCATTTGCAGCTCATACTGAATCCACACTCTCGGGCTGCAGGTGTTCTCTCTGAAGTAAACTCAGCACCAAACGATAAGATCAAGGTATGAAATCTCACATTGCCTGCCAGAACAGAGCAACTGAAAACCCTGTCTAGACAAGTGAAATTGAAACGCACTGCTTGCTGCACGGCTTGCCGAAGCGCACATCAGCCATCCAGCCTGCAGTAAATGGCTGGTATGTGTCCCAGGGCTGAACTAACACCCCTTCTCGTATCCCTTATAAATTATACCAAGCAGAAGCTGGCTGAATTGCATTCCCGGCTTTGTGTTTTTCCAGGCTTCCTCTTCTGGCTCCATACTGCCCAACAGACATCTCAGGTATACATGCTCAGCACTATTTCAAGCTGACGTTTGGAGATTGCTGTATCTTATGTTTTTGTCCTCAGAATATAATTTTTATGAGCAAATCCAACCAGAAGTTTATCATGAAAGTGGGACATCATTCATATAATGCACACTGAACAAATAATTCGTAATAAATAGTACATCAGTGAAAATGTACCTCTAGCTATTCACGAGGTGCTTGTGGGCATGCTATCAGTTTTGAATAATTCAAGAATTTGTGAAGTTTTCTATGAAATATTTAATTTCTGTGCTAGAACAGAAACACAGGCTTTGGAAATGAAAATTTAGTAGTTATTATCATTGATATTACTACCAAGTAGAAGCTCTTTTAAGTCAGGTCCTCTAGGTACAGGTCAAATTTGAAGGGGGAAGGAGAGAGTCAGAGAGAGATTTATCCTGCTCTGCAGAAATATTGGTGCAATTGGACCAAAACAAGAGTGGGGCTGGCATGGAAGCAGGCAGAGGTTAAGATGTTTCCTCCAGAAGAGAGGTCAGTGGCAGGCAGACAATTCAGGTCCCCCTGCCAGTCCTATGTCCTGCTCCTGAGCTCTGCCCTTCCATTTGCACTTCTTTGTATCCTGCTCTTTGTTATTCACCACCATTTTGTAACAGGCTTCATAAATCACTTCCAGAAAGACACTGTAGCCTGGAAAACTGGGATATCCCCACCACGTAGTTTGAGACAGAGACTTCTGAGTCAACAATAGAGCAATAGACTTAGACTTATTTTTTTCCCCGTTCTTCCAAACTAATTTGGTAGTGATGTGATCTGTATTATTCAGAATATTCATCTGCTCAGTCAGTATTCAGTATACAGTATTCAGCCTGTAAAACCAGGAAGGCCCATAAATGCAATCATTTGCAAATTCCAGCTGGGACTCCAGTCTTAAGAAAAAATGCTTTTCACACATTTCCAGAATTTGGTCTCTTGCCTGTCTACACTCAAGTCCATCAGGTATTCTGCAGAAGTCGTTCCTGGGTGCCAAAAGAGAAGCACTGTCCCGACAGACCTTCTTAAACTTGGCAACACCCACTTACAACCATGTGTTAAAAACAATGTGATATTCTGATGGAAGACGGCAGTTTGTGAGTAGTGCTCAGTGCCAGTAACACAGGTTGCATAGCAGTGGGGGGCTTGGAAAACCCATGAGAAAACACTTGAGATGCCAAAACCTCTGCAGGAAAAAAATATTGCTCAAGGCACCATGCTTGAGAGTAAATCCATGCAGTGTCATTATACGAGAAGCTAGATGAGGGGAGTAACAGAGCAGCTGGGGCAAGGGCCAGGTATAAATATTGAGATGCCTCAGGAGGGGATGTGCTTACCAGGGGAGCAAGTACTGTCCCCAAAGGGGCTTTGCTGGATCTATAGTACACTTTCAAAAGAAAAAGGAATAAAATAGTCCCTTACTCCACCTTTGAATTGTTCCTAATATATTTTACAGAATGTTAAGGGATTAACAGATGTTTTGGCAAACTCCCTGGTCACTCAAAAAGGGAAGAAAAAAAAATGGCAAACTCCCTGGTCAATCAAAAAGGGAAGAAAAAAAAAAGTCTCCTTTCATTGTCTCTCGCTGAAATTTTCTGTTGGAGGCTGTGAAGGCCTACCACATTCATGCTTTCTCTAAAAAAAACATGCTGCTTGTGTCTGCTCAACATGTCCCTGAGAGCTGTCTGTATGTGAGATACAGTTTTTCCCAGCAGAGAAGCAAGCACTAGGAATTCCCAACTTGTATTCAGTATCCCTTTAGACTCTTACACAGCAGCTGTCCCTCTCATGTTTGAATCCTCGATGCATATTAGAGATAATGGAGCTTTTTTCCCTTATTCACAGAGGTGCTGCATGGATTATGGCATTCATTAGTCAATGCTTGCAAATTGCCACTGTTGACTCAGAGCAAATTCCTGCTATCAGCCTCACTAGTCAGCTCATTTTCATAACAATGCTGTATTGTTAAAAAATACTTTAAAAGCATTCTTTAGTGAAACTGGGGAATACAACAAATTCAAAAAAACACATAAAACATAAAAGAGATGCTGTATCAGTAATGCTAAAAGTCCTCCATGTGAAGTTTGTTTAAATTAATCAGCATGGTGGTGTTAACAGAATTCAGCAAGTCATAAAACTTTGGGACAAAGAATTGTTTCCCTAAAGGGATAAAGGACATTTTGAACCTAACTAGATAAAGATTAAAGAAACCTGTAAGGAGCAGTTGTGTAGTTGCCCCTAAGGGAAGGAAGGGCTTGATTAAGGCACCATTGATCACTGACACATAAAATTAAGTTTGCATTTGCAAGCATCTCTTTCTTTTCCCCAAATGTCACATCACCCACTTCTTCTGAGCCTAACGCTAATTTTGGAGGACACCTCACCGGTGGAGTAGTAAGAGGGAAATCAGACTCTGATGTGAATTCCCCAATGTCTCTGACGCTCAGATTTCTACTGTTCTCAGGTTTACTCACTCCCTGTGTTCTTGTTTTCACAGCTGATGCACATTACACTACAGGGCTAACTGCGTGCTGCAGACTCTGGTGACAAATCTATCTTTGATTCCTCGCTGACATAAGGCACATTTTTGAGTGCATGATGCAGAATCGTACTTTTTTCTGCCTGGCATCATCAGATGTTCTGATGTAGGGGGATGCAGGATGAAACTGATGGTATCAATTGCTAGAAGGAGTCTGCCATCTGCTGATCTAAACAGCACTCCAGTCTGACTTTTACCTGGCCTGATATCAGTAGGATGGAGCACTACGTGAAGTGGGTAAAATATGTCTGAACAGAAGCAGCTTTAACAGTGTTGCTGTGGTGCAGGAATTTATTTAAGCGGAAAGAGGAAGTCTTGAGTCTAATCTCAGGTCTAAGTCTGAATTGGACAAACAGAAACAAAGAGACAACCAAAATAAACAAACAAGTAGAGAGGAAGGAAATAAGAAGATACAAAGAAGAGAGGGAAGAGCATGACATTTCTTTTCTGCTTTGCTGCACTCAATCCAATAGTGCAGCTAAGGTATCAGCTGTCCTTCCCCCACAGTCACCCTTCTAAGTGACAGCAGCCCTGTGTGGTAAACTTCCATACCAGCCTCTACCTTCTTCCAGGACCACCCACATTCCCAGGCATGGAAAACACCCTGGAATAAGAAGAGCTCCCAACAAAATTCATCAGTCTGCCATCTCTTTTTCCTTTAGCACTTACGGCAATGAAGACGTATGTAAAACACTGCCATTGAGCAGGACGTAGAGAAAAGTCACCATTTTCGTTAGACTGTCTGCAGTGATGTTCCCACCTCCAGCTGATACTTCCTATTTCATCAATAGGTCACATCCTACCAGTCATTCCAAGTTGCGAGTGCTCATCAGTCCGAAATGCTCTGTTAGCTCTTAACATATATAAAACATCACCATAACACAAATAACTATTAAAAGTCAAAGGGAAATGGGATATGATGCAGAACTGTGAGCTTGTCACAGTAAAGTGAAGTTTCCCCAAAACAGAGGAAGAACAACTAAGAAAGAAAAAGGTAGTCCCCAGATTAGGGAAGTATATCTTCACTCACTGAACCAACACACTGGGGAAGTGAAATTAGAAGTGGATGAAATGCTGAAAGACTTGGATTATTTTTTGAAAGACCAGGGAGAGAAAAAAAAAAAGCAGAATGGGAAAGTACATAAAAGGTAGTCAAAACTCTCCCACTTGTCCTCAGTTCTTTCCTTACCTTAATATGAGCTGGGTTATAAAGTGAAGTATGAACTTCCCTCTGATGATAGTGCACATCATCCAGTGCTTGCAACTTCCTTGTGCTAAGCACCTTGTAAATATATCTAATGCAGTCCTTGGCCTAAGAAATCCAAGAAAACGAATACAAAAGTCAGAGAGGAGCATCAACTTAACATAGTTATCTTTCCTGATTTATAGGTTTCCAGATACAACTAAAGGAATCAGCTGTTTGGGCATGCTTTGGTAATTATACATCTTGTAATTTTTACCTGTCCATCAGCTGAGCATAGCTGATTTCTTTAAAGTATAATAACATCCATGGAGGCTTTACAATCCAAGGGGAAACAGAAAATAAGAGAATGGCAGTGATTTGCTTAGGACAGTCCCCAGCTGACATGCAACAGAGCAAGAAGATGACAACTCCAGAGAATTCTTTAAAAAGAACAGATGGTCAGCAATAGTAGATTTCACCCACATGGACAGACTGTACCATATACCTAGAAGAAATGCGCCATACATCATAACCAGAAAAAAAAAAAAAAGCATAAAAAGAAAAAATCATGCATATAACTTCGATAGTGCCCAAGACTGCAGCTGACCATAGAAATCAGTTTCCGAGCTACCACAGTATTGCAAAATAGAGGCACTGTCTTTGATATATAAATTTGTCTTCCAATACATAAGGCTATTTTTCCATAACATGAACTAAAGAGTATATCTTGATTAAGCTTTTCTTTGGTGCTATAGAAAGCTTTAAGATATCAACACAGAACAAAACATCATAGGAAAGAGCCACCTAGCCAGCATGAGCTCTTGAAGCCTTTAATAAGACCTTGAGAGTATTAGGGATGGTACAGCTGTTAGTGAAAAACAACTTGTGAATTGGTTACCTCCATCAGCAAATTGCACCCATGTAGATATCAATTGACATTTGTTTATCACATCCACAGAGGTGATGGGACGAAAGGGGGTAGTTAGTGGATGTAATGTGGGCAGCCTGGAGCTGGGCTGGGTTATCATTATCAACAGCAGGAAAAGGGAGGCATTCTGTGGGTCTTGTTTGTGGGCACAGACAGGCAGGGTTTGGTCTCTTGTTTGTCCTGCAGTCAAGAGCAAACAAACAAGAAATAAAGAAAATGTTAGGTGAAGTTATCAGGACTGAGGCACTGGGTAGAGAGGTGCGAGTAGGGGTCATGGGGCTGGTTTAGCATGTGGAGAGGCCTCATACCATGTAACTTACAACAAGCATGTTGAAGGTACAGGTGAAGCCCATGGTTCAAGGACATCTAAGGAGATGGCAGTTAGCTTAGCAGAGTTTTTAATGAGCAAACCTGCACGTGGGCCAGGCAAGAAAGACATTCAGCCAGTTCACTTCATGCAGCTGTTTCAGGTAACTTACATCTGTGGCTAAAATGCCTCCTTACGTGGGTGTGGGGGTAACCAGCTACCAGCCCTTAATGAACTACAGTATTTCCTAATGCCCCACACTCCGAGGACAATGGGCATTCAGGAAAAAGTCTTTTCAATACATCAGGAGCTGTGTAGCTGGGTTCTGGGAATAATTCTTCCCATGATTGTACACAGGGAATTCAGTTTGCTTCCATGTCTTTTAGAAAGCAAAAAGGAAGACAGGGCCCCCCAGAGCAATCAAAAGAGGGAGTTGAGGGATGCAAATTCCAGGAATCATTCCTTGCCTGGGAACAGGGGATTATTTCAGGAAAGACTGCTGTGCTGGTTTCTTACTGATTTTGATTATGAAGGTGTAGGGGTTCACACTTGCTCTGCAGCAGTAGTTGCCATTTTATAGGATAAGCCAATTAGTCTGAAAGAGTAAATAAAAATATATTATCACCTTAGTATCTGGTGCTGCTACTGCCACCGCTTTTCCAAAACACCCTCCTGTGGGCATTAAAGTGATGTTTTCATTTATCTGCCAGTAAAAATGCAGCCTTAACCCATCTGCCTGTCCCTCTGTGTATATATCTGGGTAATTTAATAAATGCTTCTGGGTGTTGATTTACGTCATTGTATCTCTATATAAGCATGCCTCTGTGAGCATGCTGTCGGTTGTCTGTGAGCATTCATTGTTCGCGTTTTGTGTGTGTATGTCTGTGCGTCTGAATGTGGGTTTGTTTAAAATTTTTCCCTAGAAAAACCAAGGAGTCAGACGTTTCATGAGGTTGTTAGTTAAAACCAAGGAAAGGAAGGAGGAGACCTTAAGGGATAATTTACAGAGAAAAAGGGGTAGATTTGGCAACAGTTAATCATCTGCCTCAGTGTTTGCTGGAGAAGATGGGGAAGTTCATTCCAGACATTAGAATGTCTCAGGGGAGGATCATATAGATCATGCTGGGAGAGAGATGGAAACAGTAAATTATCTAAAGGCTGACAAAGTGATGGAGACAGATGTCATCTGATCCCAAAGCAAGGATAAAAACAGGGAGAGAGAGCCTTCCCAAGGTATGCCCAGGATTCTGTCAGAAACGATAGGCAGAGAAACTGTAGGCAGAGACAGGGAAAATGATTTCTAACCCCGATCAGAGAGGCAGATCTCTGGGATACCAGATTAATTTTGAACCCATAACCTGGTTCCAGCTGTAATTCCGGCTCAAAGGGAAAGGTATTATTCTGAGTCAGAATGCAGAACAAAAGAACATTAAAATTGAAATAAGTGCAGTTTCCCAACATGCCAGCATCCCCTGAAAAATAAACCTGAATAATGGCCCAGGAACACTTTCATAACATGGGTCCCGTCAAACCAACAGCAGAAGGGTTCAGACGGATTTTCCAGCTCCAGTGCCCAGATCGCTTTGCACACACAGCTTGTTTTCCTGTGCTTAAACAATCGCGAGCCTGACTCACCACCCCTTCGCTGCACTGTTCAGCCCGTTCAACTGCAGCATAAACAACTGAACCGGGTGGCACCTCACCAGGGTAAACACAGGGAAGCAGCAGTGGTCCTGGATACAAGACAGTGACATTCTCCATTTCAAACAATAGTAATTCCTATTTTGGAAGCTCGTACACATCCTAAGACCACAGACACAGTCACTGGATGTATCTTGATATTCCAGAATCTGAAATTTTCAGCATTGGTGGCCAGGTATCCAGAGGACAGCAAATCTGCTGGCACCAGCTTGCGTTGGCCTTTGTTAGCCAGATGCTGTGAACACAAAAATGTTTGTACATGAAATGCTGGGTATGTTACCTACGTCCTGCATGACATTTTGGCTGTGATCCAGTATAGTTCCCAAGAAGCACCTGGGACATTTTCTGTATATCCTCTGTTTGCAGAGGGACTCCTACGCAGCGCTGCTCTTCCCAACAGTGCTACTGGACACAAACAACAGCTCTGATCGTTGCATGCATTTCCTGGAAGAGGTAAGAGAAACTGAAGAAATTACATCTTATAGCCCCACGTACAATCCTTCAAATGAAAACTACCTAATGAAAATATTTTCTGCAACACAATAATACCCTCTTTCTTACAGAGAAAAGCATGACTCAGATTTTGAGACAGCTGGACACTCACAAACTAGCTTCCCTATAGAAATTCCCACTAAATCCATAAGCCTTTGATGATCCTGTTCACACTTGTTCTTTTCAGGAAGTTCTCCCCATGTTCCCAGATAACGTTTCCCCTAATTAACATCCTCCATCAAGTCATTTCTTTCCACAGCACGCTTTCAGCAGCCCCTGCATTTTTCCCTAACCTGACACCTGTCTGGGGTGCAGGCGGTGACCCCTCTGCAGGGACCACCAGTGCCAACAGCCCCTGGCCACGGGGCTCATAAACCCACCCAGCCATTCCCCAGTGCTTTGCTTCGTGCATTACGAGGCAATGTGTCAGCCAGGGCTATTGTTTTGAACAGGAAGCAAGTTTGGCCGCCTCTGTAATTTAGATTGTGGGCAATAAGCAGGGGTGTGGTGTGCAAAGCAAACAAGGCAGGATTAACAGCTCTTTTCACTTCTGGACAAGGAATCGGGACAACGGCGGCCCACAGGATCCGGTCCCATATTGGCTACAGCTTCTCCTTGTGACCACAGCCAGGAGTGAAAAACCAGAGTGTCCTCCAGGTTTTCAACTGGAGAGTGAAGATAAAAGGCCAGGCCCCATGTTCTGACAGACCTTTAGGAGCTACACATCTTGAAATGAGATTACGAGAGAAAATTAAGAACAGTCTTCTCCTTTCAATAGGTCTTTAAAAACAATAACCAGGCTTTACTGCAAATTCATTTATTTACCCTCAGCCTGCCAATTCCCAAGCTGATATCTCCTCTGTGTACCAGGGATATATATAGATCTAAACGTGGCAAGAGGACAGAAAGATTTTATTTATTTTGCATAAGGACAGCAATGTGGGGAATTCTTTTTTCCAGGAAGAACTCACATCAGAGAGCTTGTTAAAGAAATACTATGAGGTAAATAAAATCCAAATTATATTTAGCTCATAGGAGGTGACAAATACTAGTCAGGTTGACTGTTGCCTTGCTGGAAGTCAGTCATAAACCACTGTCATACAGAGTACAAAAATACAGAAAATAGAACAGAGAGAGCATGTATTCAGGATGGGTCTTGGATTTGCTAAAGGGAGAAACATTTTGATATTTATTGCCAGAATTTTTTAAACTAGTTGCGGATGCAAGACAAGGTACCCAAAGTCAAATCCTGGCCTGCATTCTGCTGAAATCACCTAAATTGCCTGGTTTGGATCTCCAGAAAAGTCCAAAAATCTGAAAATAAGTGGCAAACACGAAACTTATGTCCCTCATCCTGCCAGATCACCACCTCTGTGGTGCCCCACGCGTCCTGCTGTGCCTTCCTGCAGCCAAGCGTGGGCATCATTCTCACCGCAGCAGCTACGGAGAGGGCAGGCTAGATGGAGCACGGGCTGAGAGAAAACTTGGGGGTAAGTTTCCTTGCAAAAAGCCAAGCCTGTGACAAAACTGTCCTAGACGCCAGCACAGCGGTGTGTATCTGCCCAGGAGGAAACTCAAAGCAAGGACAAGGCAGCCATAAGCATTCAGATCCCTGCATCCAGAGTCCATCAGACTCAATGTGCAGGGCTGAGCTTCGTGGGGATGCCCTAGATCCATCCAGTGATCAAACACGCTTTCGTTCACTTCTAAGGCAGAGGTGCCTCCTCTCACCAAGCGCTCCCTACCCTCCTCACAGCTCCCTTCTGGGTCATCCCTCCCCATGGGGCGAGTGGGTGTTGTGTGAGGATCATCATTCTTTCCTGGCACAGCAGCTAATCCACCCAGCCTGACTGCAGAGAGCAAGCTGCTGTTTGGGAGGGAGCAGCCGTGTGGGGGGAGATTTTTTAACCTATTCTTGTCTTTTTCTGTGTAAGGAAGCCATGAAATCTCTCTCACTGAGGCAGATGATAAAATTGCCTCCTTTGTTCAGCAGCAGAGCAGAAAGAACATCTAAGCAGAGCGACTGGAATGTAACTTCAAGAGTTATTAAAATTTGCAAGCACTTGCAGTCATTTATGTGCACTCTATCAAACGAACATATAATTATCAGATGATTCCCCCACCTCTTCTTGGTTGTTGGAGTTATTAAGTGAAAGCAAAAGATTATAATGCTCATCTGAGATAAAAAAGCCTGTAGAAAGCAGCCTGCATCATGTTAGACTTTGCTATGCTAACAGTGCTGTCTGCAGTCAGAGTTCCTTCTCAAGCACCTGAGCACTGTAAAGCCTTCAGGGGACACCACCTTTGCCTGGAGAGAGATTAGGGGTGAGATTTTGGAAGAAAGGTTTGCATACAAGAAGTGTGTGATCACCACTGGAATGCCGGTTTCCTGCTAGAAACACACACACACTTTGTGACCCTGTGTTCTTTTGCAAAAGAGTGACCTGCAAAACCCCAGCGTTTGGTATCTCGAAGTGGTGGGGCAATACAACCTACAGAGCAATAATGAGTCATTGGGAAACAGAAGGATCAACTCCAGGGATCTCCTCCCCAGCACAGACCTGCAAATCACTAGAATGATTTGCATTCCACAGCTTGCCTTGCAGAATCCACAGATAAAAATCAGGCTTGGCATGGCTAGGGTAACTGAGCAATATTTAGGAGCGGAACAATGAACCAGCTGGGAAAGCACGTACTTACCCAAATTCAAGTGGGCAAATCACTCTGGGCATGGTGGTTGCTTGGGGATTGCCTGCACAGCGAGGTTGGTACAAAGCAAACTCAGGTTTGAATGCACGGTATGTAAATCTGCTCCAAACAAAGGCAGTGTCAACAGCCCAGTTGTTCTCAGAGTAGTGGATGAGGATTGAGGATTGCCTCAGTGTGGTTCAGCATGTGGTTTTGCTGGCAGTCCCCAACACTTTGGCCTGAGCAGTGACTGTAGATGTTGCCTGTTCCCTCACCCCTTGCAGAATTTACTGCTTCTGTAAAAGGAACTGGAGAAGCAAAACTTCCTCAGCTCCTCAGCCTTTCTTTGCTGGCATGATTACCCGGAGCAATGTGGAAGCTACACCAAATTTGGGATGAAAGTGCAAGACAACAGTAGCCTGCAAGACAACTCTTGGTGTAAGCCACCAGGCTGTGAACAGGCACAGCTCCTATTATTTAGGGTTCAGGCTATACATTGGAACCAACCACTCTTCATTCCCAAAAGTCACAGTTTTGGGCGACACTTCAGTCTCCTTCTCCAGCATGGCAACCCAAACAGCAATGATCTTAGTGGAAGAAAAGAGAGGCAGTCCCAGGGGGTGCTCACTGATGGCAATTTGTAGGTGCAGCTTTGCTGAACCCTTGTAAGGAATTAAAAAAAAAAAAAAAGAAAGAAAAGAAGAAAAGACTAGAATAGGGCCCAGGAGGAGCGACAGAAAGGGAGCAGACCCCAGCCAGATGCACACAAAGCTGAAGGCTCTGATCAGACTTCCCTGTCCCCGCACCCATCAGACATATGGCCCGGTGCGCTCATACTGAAAGAGCATCAGAGGAAGTGGGATCTGGCACTGCGTGCAAGTGGTGGGGAGCCGGACGCTCTCGGTCCATAGTACACGACCAAGGCCATGTGTGTTTGCACCACCATGGTCCCCAGGAACCTCTGGCCCTGACTGGGTTGGTCCTGGTGGGCAGGCTGGGGCTTAAAAAGTGGGGCCTAGCCAGGCCCCCCCGGCCAGCACCAGAGAGGACGGATGCATGGGGTTATCCTGTGCTGCCCACCCAGGCAGCTCTCCGTCCCCTGCTTTGGGAGCGAGGCCACCTCTGCCTGCACCAGCGGCCACATACGGAGTTTTTCCCACCAAGTGGCTGCTGTGGGTTTCCCTGTGGCCTGGGTGAGGGCGGCTCCTTTCTGGACAGAGCCACGAGGACGCTGATGTGGCAGAACAAGCCCGCTGCCATGTGGGAGGGCTGGATGCTGCAGCAGGAGGGCTTTCAGAGCATAAGCTTGAGCCCAGGAAGTTTTAGGAGCCACCAGCACTCCTAAATACTCTACCCCTGGGGCATGCTCCAGGTTTGGTGCATGCCTCGAGGGGACCCTGGTGGGACATGGCACTCAGCCCCAGAACATCCACCAACAAAAACGGCATTCAGGCATGACTTATCTCACATGGTGAGAGTAACTTTACATACAATTTGCATAATACTTTGGGTGAGAAATCTCAGAGGAGGTTATGGTGTCACTTGTCACCAACTAGCCTTGTGAAAGCAAACTGAAACGGGAGAAGCTACTGAAGAGGCTTATGTACATTGCTAAGGAAAGGTGCTTGGCCTGCTGGCCTTCCTCTAGAAGTGCAGGGGTATGCGCCCCAGGCTTGTCTCCTTGGAGAACAGTGCACAGTGTTCCTG
>NW_010100155.1:14134-19483 GCF_000699245.1 Pterocles gutturalis
AAGATGACCAGGAAAGCAAAGAGTGAGCAGGGAGGGCTAAAGGTGCTGGAGTGGTTTCAGCTGGTTCCAACTTCCTCCTTCCAGCAGCATTGCTGTGCACTGGAGCATTACAGGCGAGATCTCTTTGCATCTTGCTGGGCCCCATGGCAAAAGGAGACATCCGTCTGCCCCTATGGGTGACGGTACCTGTATGGGTGCCTGTCCTCCCTTCCCCTAGCCTACACCCTGTCATGGAGGCTCTGATCCCCAAATAATGTCTGGAGCTACTGCAGATGCTCAAACAGCTCCTTTGATGTAGGCATGAGAGTCTCTTGAGCATCCTGAATTACTGCCACAGACCAGTCGGTTCCGTTTTCTCCTGTCTAGAAGCAGGGAACAAGAGAGAAGCACCAGCTCAAGGTGTGAGCTGACTTTGAAGCCAAGAGATCAGAGGATGATCTTGGACGACTTTCTGGCACCTTCAGCGATCTGCCCCTCCCCAGCCTGCCGGTCACCAGATGGTGCAAAGAGGGGCAAGGACCAGAACTGAAGCCACCAGGGATCAATTCTCCATCCTCGTTGCTGGACTATTTGTCTTCATCTCTGCTGAGTTTCTCATCATTGGTCACCAGCATTATTGCTCCTCAGTGCTGCCTGCTGTTCACTCACTGATAACCAGCAAACAGGTTACTTGCAGCTAGCCAAAGCAAGAGCAAAATGAACTGAGGGAAGCAGGTAAAATTTTAGATGCTTTTCTGGCTCCAAACAATATATCGTCCAAACATGACTACTACCTTTGTGACTCTTTTTTTGGCGCAGAGAAAATTTAAACTACCATAATTTAAAGTTTCTAGGAGCTTTTCGATTATAGGGAAAAAAAATGGTTAAGGTTTGAGGCTCACAGCATAAATAGAAACAGATCATATTTATGAGATTAGGCTTTAATATTTTTAGGTAATATTTGTGAATTTGGTGACATTCATGATTTACTAGGACTGCAGTGCAGAAACTCTAAATCTGCTTTGTGCTTTGGACAAATCACTTAATCATTCTGATTCATGGCATCCAGCACTAAGGAGAAGAGTCTCTTACGCTAAACTTACCACATGTGCAAGCTTTGCTTTGCCAGTCAGGACCGTGCCAGGCAAGTGCAAATACCACACGGCTATAGGCAATGGTAGCGGGTGTAGCAAGAAGGATGATCTTGATAATTATGTACCTTCAAGAGAGAGGGGAAACTTGTTTTGGCTTGCAAATGGAACAAACCTGTCATAGCTGTGATAGGAGTCACCCAGGCTGGCAAGAGCCAGGTTTTTTTCAGGTCTCTTAATAAACTGGCACAGTGGGGGAGTAGTGGAGGAATCTGAGCAGCTCTGCTGAGAACACACTCCCTCGGTCCTCCAGATTTTCAGATTCCTAATCTGTTCTGCTTTCGACCATGTGTCATTCTAAGTCCAAGCAACACTTCCCCGTCTCGCAGTCTGCTGCGTTCACCAGGGCCTTGCAAAGACAAACCAAAGATTTTGCAAACACAAAACCCAAGCATAGCTGTAAATATTTGTGGGGCTGGGACCTTCCTTTGCAGTCCTAATGCTACTTATAAGTCAGGTTAACCCCAAGAGCAATGCTGACATCGCGTGTTGGAAACAGGGTGTTGATTCAGCCCAGGACATCTTATGGAAGATTCCTTCCTTCCAGATTTCTGTAAAAACAGCACAGGGGTAGAGATGCCTGTGGCTGCGACGACGGCTGTTTCTTCTATTAAGCTAAATTATTCTAGTGTTCTCTGACTGAGATAACTGTCTTTCCAAATGGTTAAATGCAACCATAAAGAAAGAGACGACATTTCTCTAACCACAAATCTGAAGTACATCCACAGAACTGAACATCCCAGAGAAATCCTGTAGGAATTCTGTCACCACCCTGCCAATGGCAGTGAAAGAGGGGAACCAGACAAGATATCTAGTTCACCTTCACTTCTAGAGATGTGAAACAATTTGGAAAAATATTATACCTTCCTTTTTTTCAAACTCAAGGATAAAGTAGGCAACAGGTATGCTACACCCAAATTATTCTCAGCATCTATTTAGGCAAGAAAAAAATCATCTTTAGGACCTTTATAACAATGCATTTGTGCAATAAGGAGCAAATCCAAGGAGCATCTGCCATCGCAGAGCAGAGTCTGAAGGTGGTACCACTTTGATGACATCGGCTCCAAGGAGCAGGTTAGGTTTAGGGAGAAAAGGAGCCCAGAAAGCTGGAGTGGGCAGCTGGTAGTAGGTAGCAGGAAATGCCGAGATTTTGGTTTCTGTCAATCACCAGAGTAATATCTGGAGGATATAAAATACCATTCAGCATGAAGAAAAAAGTTGGGAAATGCTGTAAACATTGAAGGGAGTAGTGGTGCACTTGGCTCTGATGCTGGTACTACATCTCTGAATGGAGACAAACAGAATGGGCCTGTTTAAAGCCACTTCTCCAACTTCGGCAAGTATTACAATGGCATAATGTTATTCCTGTACCAAGCACATTTCTCTGAGCAGGGACTGTCTAACCTTAGCCACTGCCCCACACCTGAAGGGTTTGTTTCAGAATGTTCTTCCTCAACCCTTTCCTCGTCTCGTTTCTTAACATGGGGGTTACACAATTATTCAGCAGCAGACCAGTTTTGTTTTAATTTTAGCTTGCACAACCTTCCTGTTCTCTTTAAACAAGTACAAGGTACTGGGGGTTTTTCTTTTCCAGCTTTCACTGAAATATTCCAAATAACAAAAACAAGAACGCTAGATTGCCGTACATCAAAGGGAAGCAGCGCTTGCTAACTCCCTTGGTTTATGTGCGTGTGATTCACAAAGTGCTTTATGAAAATGGAAAAATGATTGAGGAATCACTCAATCACTGACAAAAAACAAACTAATAGTAGCAACCTAGTTTTCATTAAAATGGGCCGGACTCCAAAGCATCTGCCAAGACCAGACAACGTGGTGCTTGCAACTTTGCTCTTCAAAGCAGGTGGAGCCGGGAACGTTCCTGTGCCTCACGGCAAGCTCTGAGATGCGGTGCGTGACCTTCAGATGAGGGAATTTCACATTTCTCCCTAAATATTCCACACTATGACAGCATGGAGAACAGCACAGATGCAGCTGAAACGAGAAGACAAACTGAAAGGCAGAAAATGGATTCTTCAGCATTAGTCTGTAGGATGGGGAACTGAGAGGGCAATTAAAACCAACATGGAAGAAGATTTAATTGCAAATTCCTGAGACTTGCTGGAGCACAGGTAGCAAGAAGCAGAAAGTCACCCTGCTTGATGTCCAGGCCCTTCACAGAGAAGAGTGGCCATGGGGTCACGCCTGACGGTTGCCTGGCCATCTCATAGCGCAGAGGCTGCAGCCGGTGCTACAGCTCTGTGTGATCATGTCAGTGTACGGGCTACAGCTTTTAAACCTGAGACTGCACAAAAGAGCATTAAGGACTCAACCATCCTCGGAGAAGGGGGCACTGGAAAAGGGCAGGAGGGAGCCCGGAGGAAGAGGGAGGTCTTGAAGCTGGTGAGGATGGTGACGGGAGGACAGGCGAGACTGGTTTTGAGGAGGTAGGAATGGTACAAAGCACCCTGGTAACACCCTCAGCCTGTCTCTGTGGTCAGGCAGCTTTTAGCATTTCAAAGCATTTCTTTTCTTTGTGACTCCTACCACTGACTGCACCAGGCAAGCGGTGGATCAGCAAAACCCCTCCTGCCTGGGTGCTCTGAAAGGCATCAGTACGTCTGTCCTGCAAGCAGATTGCCATGGGTCTCATTTAAACACTTTTCTAGTCCCGGATTAACAAACAGAGAGCAGAGCAGGCTGCTGGAAATGTCAGGACCCCAGTGCTGCCCGTAAGGTGGACCCAGTGTCCCAGTCACAGGCAGGTGTCCCTGGGTGCAGGCAGGGAAGGAGCCCAGTCCAGCCCAGCCGCCTGCACCCAGCAGCCCCTCTCCCGGGTGGCGGGGTTCACATGGGCACCGCGCAAGCCAGGGGACACATCCAGCCCCTTCCTGCACAAAGCACCCCAGCCAAAAAGCTGCCCAAGATCTCAGGGACCTGATGTGCTGCTTGTTCCAGAGGCAGCGGGGTGGGGTAGAGCGCTGCGAGGGGAATCTGCTTTTCTCTTTGAGACAGAAAACATCAAAGTTGCCCTGAAAAATTAAAAGCTTCTGGATGGGCTCTTAGAATATTTAAAAAAACAAACCAGGCCTGTTTCAAAGCCCTCTTTCCAAAGGTCCTTCCTGAATGTACATTACATGCAATGGAAAAACACGGCAAGCCTGGCATTTAGTATTTTTCACCTGTGACCCAAGATTGATGTCTATTTAACTCCCTGATTTAATCCAATGACATGTCTCAGCAAGAAAAAAAAAACCACCTTTCAGGGTTTGGAAAGGAGTCGGACAAAGCTAAAGTCACGCTCAACACTTCCCCTTCCCTGGAGAGATAGGAGTGCTGCTTGCCCTTTCCTGACGATAAGCATATCCTGGTGGTTAAAAATACATTTTGCTCTTACCGTAAATTCTCCATTAGCCAACTCCTTCAGCCCAGCCCACGGTGTTGGGGTTCACGACTCCTTCGAGGCCACATGTGACAGAGCTTGGCCTGTGCGCACCCAAATCCGCTGGAGAAAAAGCAAAAATAAGAGGTCTGATCCTGCTGCCGCTGGAGAGTGGCAACAAACACATCTCAAGTGACTTGTACCTTTGCTGGGACCCTGGCATCTCTGCATTAATTTTTGACTCTGACTTTACAGCAGCTTCCAGACAAAAAGCAAAGGGTTGTCTAGAATTCTGAAGAGCAATTAACTCTTCAGTTCATTTCACTGTTTACAGTGATCGTTGTGGCACAGGGCTGGCAGCTCAGTGAAAAGCAGGGCTCGCTGCCTGAACAGAGATTCCAGAGGCCAGGAGCCAGTTACCTGCTCTGGGAAGCTTCTCATCCTTCCCTCATCACCTCCTTTCTCTTCTTCACTGGGAAAACTCAGCCTGTTGACAGCTGCTCAGACAGCCGGGCCCTGCAAAGGACACAGATGCTGCCTCTTACCAAGGCCCTGGGAAGAGCCTGGCTCAGCAAAGCCGGGGCTGCTCCCACACCCAGACACCTCCACAGCGGCTCCGACCTGCTTTGTCCGGCTGCATCGCCTCTCCTAGCACATTCCTGCCAGGAAAAGCTGGTGGAATGCTCTTCTCTCAGGATGGGATAGAAGCTCAGGGACAACTGTGACATCCTGCGGCACAGACAGTGCAGGAGTTGCAAGTCCTGTTGTTGTAGCCGCCTTGGCAAGTACCTTGCGAGGAGGGAGGCACAGGGAGGCCTCGGTCCCCGGCGTGGAGAGCCT
>NW_010100155.1:19496-22080 GCF_000699245.1 Pterocles gutturalis
GGAACCATTTCTGGATTTCTTCTGTGGTATTTGAGAAAAAAAATTAAGGAGGCAAAAAGAGGAAGAAACGGAAACTTCAAGTTATATCACCCCTGTGCACAAAAGGTAAAGGAAACCAGGCAGCAGCCCTCCTCCCTTTCTGTTAGGATTCCGGGCTGTGGAATAAAAATAAATCCACATTCACCCTCTCCTGTCGCTGTTTCCCAGACTCAGTAAGACAGGGGAGATAGGGCAGAGCCCCTCTTACGCAGCCATAACCATGGGAACACCAGCAACACGGGTAAATCAACACGAGGTTCCCTATCGCCGGCCGTGTTTACCCGGGAGGCCTCGGCTCCGCACCGAAGGGGCTGGCGGGTCAGGACCTGCTCCGCTGGGTACGGCTCTTGCACTAAAAGGTTTCCACGGAGCAGATATCCACCTTTCTGCCCTAATACCCACCGCCTCTTTCAGAATACACCTTATAGCACCCCATTTTGAAGCTGTGGTGCTGCCTTCCCTCCTTCCTCCCCTTGCCTGAGCTGCCCCTAACCTCGGCTTTTCTTCGGCAGTTTTGAAGCTGTGGCGCTGCCTTCCCCCTTTCCTCCCCTTGCCCAAGCTGCCCCTAACCTCGGCTTTTCTTCGGCTCCTACCTCACCCTTGGCCTTGCCTCCATGTCCTGTTATTTAAGAAAAGGTGGGCAGAGCTCTGGCTGAAATAACGTCTTTTCCTGAAGATTAAAAGGCATTGGACTGCTGCAGTGGCTGGTCATTGCTGCCGCTCCCACCGATGCCCCCCGACCGTGGGATCCCTCCCGGGATGGTCAGAGCCCTCGCTGCGGCTCTCCTCCCTGCGCACAGGCAGCACCAGTGGCCAGTGCACCAGGAAAGGGGAGAAGCGCAGCACGAAGGAGGCATATTGCTTAACTGGAGTTGCAGCTGCTTGGCATCTTCAAAGAGTCCAGATCTCTGAACTTGCAGAGGTGATGTACACGCACCGTAGTGCAACGAGGGTCGCTGCACACCCACAGCCCCGGAATGAGCTGGTTGTACCTGCCCTTGGGAGCAGCATATTCTTCTCCTCTGCTTTTAAATGTCACATGAAAGCAGCAGTATTTGTGAAGAGGACGAGGGAAGGTGACTGCAGGGGGAACAGAGACCTTCCAACACCTGTGCGAGCTTTTACAGGTGAGCAGAAGCTCCGTCCCGCTCCCGTTTCTCCCGGAGGGGCCATCGCCACTGTCCACGGCCCGGCAGCCGCGAGCATTTACTGCGCGGACAGAGCAGAGAGGGACCGCTCCCACCTCCCTCATTTCCTTAGCCTTTCCTCCTCCATTTATTTCCTTTGGGTTTTCCCCTTTGATTAAACTTCTGGCATGTAGCAGTGTTTAATAATAAAACAGATAACTCATGGGAGATGATATTTATAAAATCAACTATTTTTTTTTCGTTTTTCGTAAGACCTTGGGAGAAAAATCTTGACCGACATTCTTCCTTCCTTTTAAAAATAGAAAGAAAAAGCATAGGGAGCCGTTAACAAGTTTTCAAACCATCAATGTTTTATTTGGTTAGTTTATTAAACACCTTTAAGATAATTAATTTTGGTCTGTACCCTTCTATAAAATAATTCAAGTTCTGAACAAACCTCCAATACATAAAGCAAAGTTACTTCTACCATATGCAAATTTCAGATCAAAATACAACACTCTGTTTTCTTACATTTATAAAACCCGGTCAAATACAAACGACATTAAAAAAGATAAAACACTTTCACTGATCCTTGGTACAATATTACAGCACAATTTGCACAGTGGCAACTAAGTCCCCAAAGCACAAGTCAAATACTTTAAAAAGGGAACCTCCCTTTAGTCACCCAACATTATACTGAACACGTAAACAAAGCGAGTGCTACTTAATCCAGGAAAATTCTTGTGTCCCTTTTCGTATCGTGCGTGAGCCACAAAGCAGTTCTGCAAGGGAGGTCACTGGTGGGCAACCCACCAGCTCTCCTGCTTTGCTGGTACGTTGTATGTGCGACAACTCCACGGAAATAAACGGATGGAGGTGGACCAGACTCTGCACTGGGCAATTTATGGCAACTAAAGTAAACCAAGAAATGTGTATTTTTCTACTAACAGATCATAAACCTCTTTTTTTAAAAAAATCAATACCGAATTATCTGTGGGTACAATTGGAGTAACTGCCCTTTTCTTCCCTTTCAGTAGATCTAATGTAGACACAGAGTGTTTTCAATTGTTGAGAGTTTGTTCCATTGCAAAACCCAGTGTTTCAGCAATAGGTCAAAGTGCCATTAAAACTGCACATTTTTCTTCAGTTATGAGATACACGGTAGAACGCAATGTTCGTCTGTTACTACACCTAAAAGCTTGCACTTACACTAACCTATGAACCATGTGGGATCTCTTATGAAACAGAAACAAGAACCAAAATTAAAATACAAACACAAAATGATGCAACTGAAGTGTCAGTGAACAGACATTCCCGGGAAGGTTCCCCTTAGCAAGCCTTACACCACCACCTTGAGAAGAGAACGTGAACCCGGAGCAGTAACAGCGGCTCCGGCTGCACTCCTCCCAGGCAGCCCG
>NW_010100155.1:22111-28927 GCF_000699245.1 Pterocles gutturalis
CAGCCGCAGCAACGGCTCTGCAGTGCAACTCACCGGTAGTTTTGCCCCAGACCACTAACTTTACTTACAACTCAATTGTAAGTTCAGTTTAGTCTCAGCTAATGTGAAAACGTATACATAATTAAATGGAAAACTATACCAATGGATGGAACTTTCCTCTCCTCCCTCCCCCAACCTCACGTCGTATCCATCAGGATAGCCCACGCTTTCCAAAGCTGCTCGTATCTGCCAACGCTGTTATTATCCCAGCGGAATGAAGGAGAATTGCATACTGCACAAATAGTACGTATTTAAATAATGCTCGAGTGTAAACAATATATGGAAATAGATTAAAAAAAATCCCAGTGAGGTACAGCAAAAAGTTAATTTGCTAATTTAGTCTTTTAAGTGCAACTGAAACACTGCGTACTGCCCTTCTCCGAAAAGACCTCTCCATAATTCAGCTGCACCACTAGGCTTATTCCCTTCAAGCTACATACCCATGCTAGAAACTCATTATATTGACTTAATGCAAATATTTGTGGGGGAAAATTAATTTACAGGGTTAATTAAAATCTTTTTAGTATTCCAAAGGAATGACAGTAAAGGGATCAACCATGGAAAATGTGGTAATACACATTTTTAAAAATATTTCCAATAATTCTAACACAAAACAGCAAGTGTATTTTGAAAAATGCATAGAAACCCTGTCGATACAAAAATCCCCACTAAAATTACACAACTAAGCAATTTTAATCTAAATATTTTATGTGCTTTTCCTATAAAGGCCACTTTGACATACAAATACAAAAAAATTTACATTTTTTCCCCAAAATAAATTATTTGTTCCTCAATTAAAAACACTGAACGTGGAAGCATAACAACCCTCTTGCATGCCAACCGCTCATCTGCGGTGGCTACTTCCAAAGAAAATCTCCAAATATTTGCAATTACTAAAAGAAATAAGAAACGCCTTCAGACTTTGTTCTGCCTAGCGCTAGGGAAAAAGCGGGGTTAGGAATGGGAGAGGCTGAACCCCTTACGCTGGACGTGCTGGAGGGGGAATGAACACCCACAGACATCTGCAGAGAGATTTTCTGCCTGTCTCCCGCGTTGCGCACTGAAATCCCTTTTTGAAATCAGAGAAATAAATCGAGGTTAACCTGTATTAAAGATAAAATAGGAAATGGAGTGAGGAGGGAGAGACAGGATGAAGTACGAGGTGGGTTACGTAAATGACAAACAGGCAAATTCCTCACGTAAAGGTGAGGAGACACAATCAACTGGTAGAGAAGAGCTGCTCACGGGGTGCAGAACCAGGGGAAAGCAGCGTGCCGGCTTTATCGGTGTTTAACAGGGGAAAGAAGAGGAACACAAGGAAGAAACTTCACTGGAAAAATGAAGCAACAGGAGAACAAAGAACCTTTACGAGCAGTCCTGACCACACAGGCGTTTATCCCTGAATTGCCACGGGAGCAGCAAAATCAAACCCACATGCACACGCAGAAGCGGTGGAAATGGAAACTTGGACTGGATTGGAGACGTCACAGGTATTCTTGATTGTAAGCACCAGACCCACAACGGAACAACACAGGGACATAAAAGCAAGACCTCCATCTACCTGGAGGGGCGCAGCGAACCCCCAAAGCCGGACATGCTCTAGGCAAAGCGCCGCACACGCCATGAAGTGGCCCCTGACTGACTCCAGCGGGTCAGCCACACTGGGGGATTTACAAGACAAGCTCCAATCGACAACAATACGAGACTGACAGGAGGGACACACTTGGACAGCACATCGTTCAGAGTCCAAACACCTAATAAACTGAGAGGCGAGGTGGGGGGGAAGGAGGAAAACCAGTGAACAAAAGCTGATTTGGATGCAGGATTCCTGGGCAGCCATGGAGTACAAGTTCTCCTAACCTTGGACCAAGGACTGGATTTGGAAGGACACAAGAGCCGTGCGTCTTCTGTATCACAAGGAATTCAGCTCTCTGGTGAGCTATATTGCATAGTTTCATTGAAAACATTTATGTCTTATTTTCCCCTGTTTTTAACAGAAGTAACTCAACACACTCGGGTCAGCATTCCAAAGCCTGGCCCCAAGCAATTCATGGATTCATTTCTAAAGCAACACAGGAAGATTTTGGGGTGGGCACATAAACAAATAAAAGCAAAACCTCCATTCCCACACAAAGCACAAAAGCACCCACAGAAAACATGTGCACATAAAAAGCCTGTAACAGTAAACACATCTGTAATACAGAAGTCAAAGCACGACAGCTGGACGATGGGAGGAAACCTTGCTGTCGAGCCGCATGCCAGCGACGGTAAACAAGACCAGGTGAGTGTTTCTACCACACCACACTGACGTCTTTTTTGTAGAAAAAGCCACAGTATATCCTGACAATATCCTGGTAATTATCAAGATCTTAGATTTGACAGAACGCTGAACCTTTACGAGAACAGCAGCAACGTGGCGTGACGTTCCAACACCCTCCTTTTCCTTGGCTCATGGAATACAGATAATTGGATTACTCAATGTAGTTGTTATTTCATTCTGTTATTCTAAAAATTGTATATTTGTACAGTACAAAGTCAGACTAAATATATTACTCATCATTCATATAATATGTATTTCAATTCTTTAACCCAATCCTACAAGATTCATGGTACTCAATAAACACGGTTGACAGAGGGAAAGCTCTGAAGGTAGAGCATCTAACGTGAAGAAACTGTGCTTTTTCCTTTTGCAGGCAAAATTAAGCCAATCTCAGCTTGTATGCTCCCACTTCACATTATTAAGCAGTAAGCGTACAAACTGGGAAGCAGTTATAAATCTCTGTTTTGTCAAAAAAAAAAAAAGTGGAGCAGAAAACCAGGTGGTCAGGAGCTCCCCAGTTATTTAGGCCAACACTTGCTGTTCCACCCTGGAGAAATAGTTCCAGAGCCTCCAATATTTTCAGATTTAAATATAACAAATGCAAAATATTAGATTTCCCATAACACTCAGCCTATAAAGCTCTAAGTCCTACCCTTACGTCAGGGACGGGGTGGACCCATCCCTACCTGTGCTGCCAGGGTGCAGCTGCAAGGCTCAGCCCCTGCGCCCAGCCCTGGCAAGGAATGGTTGTGGCTCTTCAACACTCCCTAAAATGAAAGGATTGAGGATTTGTAAGCTCAGTGGGGTTCTCCATGGTCTCTCATTTATTGGCTGGTTTCAGCCAGTGCTGCAGGTGACACAGATACTCCTCGTGAAGGCCACCAGCCCATGGCTCCTGGACAATGACAGCCTGGACGAGAGGATGGTCCAGAGGGCAGCACCCCACCCATGAAACAGGAGAACAGGGCAGCCTCTGGACCTTCTCACAAGGCTAAAGGCTCTTAGATGAACAAGGCTGAGAAATGCCACACCACTGGGACGGGGAAGCCCATGGAAAGGCAGTAACCTGGTGTCTGGAGATGGGCCAAGTTCAAACACTGCCCCCTGATACTTCCTGCTGCTTCAGACCGGGCAGGAGAACGACTTTTTATGTCTTCCACAGAATGAAAAACTTTCAGCAATGTTAAATTACCAAATCCCTAAACCAAACTGATAATACAGGTTAAATAAAAATAAAGACAGCACAATAAGGACAACACCAAAGTTCCCTCACAGCACTAAAATTCAGCTCTCTACTCCACAGCCTGCATCTACAAGAGCCTCCTGCTCAGACCTACGGAGCTGATACCACTCCAGCCATGGCAGCAGTTGGAAGCTTCCCACCCACATCCCGACCACGCGTGGCACGGGGTGGATAAACCCACCCGAGCGAGCAGACCTGGCCGGCCACGTACCTCCAAAACCACGGCTGAACAGACAAGGTCTAAGGCAAAACCACACCTGGCCCAACATCCAGATGCTCATAGTCCCGACGCACAGGGAACAACGCACAGCCAGGTCCTGGGACTGAGCCCAAAAAGATGAATATTTATGGAACAGCCACCATAATGTCAATAGAAGGCTCTGGAATGGGCAGCTAATTGATACATGAATAGCTCCTTGCTTTATCCCTACTGTTTGTGCATGGCCAGCAAAATGTTTGCTACATTTAATTCGAAGTTAATATGATACTTAATTTAAATTTTAATACTTAAAATTTTAGAGGAAAAATGTTCCTCGTGAACCAATTCTTGGTTTTGCCTTTACAAAGAAATGAAAAAGGCAGCATTTTCCCATTACACTTTGTATTATTAAGGCCTTCAACAGTTTGGAAGCTGTCTTTATGAAAAGGGATGTTTTTCAAAAAAAGGACTGAATACTCAAAAAAAAAATAAAATCAAACCCCAGAGAACAAACACGAGCTGATTATCAGCTTACGTTGGTACTTTAACAAGTCAAGCACAGTGTAAGGAATTCAAAAATATGTCAAAATAGCACCTTTAGAAGCAGAAGAAAACACACTTTTTTTTTTTTTTAATTCTTCAAGCTAATCAAAACCCTGCATATTTGAAGATCCCCAAGAAATGGGCAAATACATAATCTCAGGTATGGAAGGTGGGTATTTATTTATACAGTTTTTCCTCTGTAGGTGAGTAAATGGGAAATCCATGGAGAAAACAATCCAGATTAGACATTACAGAAAAATCAGTTAATCTCTCTATTGAGACAATGGATCAAGTTCACAGGCAAAACAGTGCAGAGTAGAGGCAGAGAGAAAACTATCTGATCTGTCCTTAAAAGAGCAGATACTCGTATTTTTTTTAAACAGATTTTTTCCCCATTTAGAAATTGTCAGGACAGTCTTTCCATTGCTTCTCTCATTTACAAGTATAATAGTTACTTTCAAGTAATAAAAATTTTTATTTACTTTTTACAGCAGCTGCAGGTCAACCTTGGTCTTTTTGTACAGAAACATGCATTTAAAATGAAATTAAAGTAAACTGTCCTTGGACGATGGCATCATTCTGCCCTGCTTCTTGTCTGCTTGTAGTTTTTTATTGAAGGACAAAATGCAATTTAAAACAAAGCAACAACAAAAAAAAAAAAAGACTTTGACAAAGTGCAAAGAAAAATAAAATGAGGTAGGTGGGAATAGGGGCTCTTCCCCACGGACAAGGCAGCAGACTTCCAGCCACAAGTACACGGGAGTGGGCTACACACGTTCTACCTACGGGATCGCTGACAGATGTTCAGGTCATCGCTAACCTGCCTACTTCAGTTTTACAAGCTTGATGAAAACTCTTTTCATTATGTGTTAAGCACTCTCCCCACATACGCCACGTGGAGTGAAAGCACGCAGAGGTGTTCAAAAAGCCAGGGCACAGAGAGATCAAGTTTGTGTGGACGTCCCCTGACCCACAGGAGCTCGTCCTAGTGACCATCGGCAAAAGCAACACGCTGAGAAGCAAATCTGGGCCAAGACTGAAAGCAAAGTCCTGTTAATAAACGACAAAACCACCGAGCCCAGAGAGCAGCACTATGCACAGGGTACACCCAGGAATCTGCATCTTTCGGGTCAGCAGGGCTTTGGGGGCCAACACTGAGAGCAGCAAGGGGCGGCAATTACACAAGCTCTGTGCCAAAAACGGCCTCTTGCCCCATCGGATACACACAGCAAGGCCACGTGCAGTGTAAGGAGAATCTTCTTGTTTTACTGATACTTCTCCTCCTGCCTTAACACCATAACGCAACCTTCTGGGCGCCCACCAGAACACAGCGTGCTGTTTACATCGATTAAACTAAGATACGATAGAATACTCACCATACCTTGCAAAATACCATCTCAGAACCTTAAATACACAAAAAAGTTGCAATTGCAAGAAGCAAATCATTGAGTTTCAGAAGTCAGGGAATTAAAAAAAAAAAAAAAAAAAAGCTCAAAATGGACTTAGCAGCTGTTTCCCCAAGCAAACAAAAGCTAGAACAGATCCTGGTTTCTGTAAGCAATCCAGAAGAGTCCTTTGGACTAGTCTGAGACTAGTTCTGAAAAGCTTTGAAAGTATTTCTTAAGAGCGTACTCCTTGGCTTCCCTTCAGAAAGAAAGTTTAACAAGAGCTTTACAGAATGTCAGCTCTGCTCAACTTGACCACCTTGCCAGACACCCCGGTGTATTGGTTTCCTTATTCTAATAACTAACTTTGCTTTTTAAGACCTCAAAATAGCAAAACAAGCAACAAAGATGATAATGCTTTACTGCCATCATGTGTAAATTAGCTGTGGACGCCCCATCCCTGGAGGGGTTCAAGGCCAGGCTGGATGAGGCTTTGAGCAACCTGGGCTGGTGGGAGGTGTCCCTGCCGGGGCAGGGGGTTGGAGGTTGGAACTCGATGGTCTTTAAGGTCCCTTCCAACCCAAACCATTCTCTGATTCTATGACATTAATAAAACAGACGCTGCCTAGCCAAAGCCTTGGTGTGCGAGATCATGCACGTGAGAATCTCAAGAACAGCCACGGATTCGGGTTCGGTAGCACGCTGCCTATGGCATACTGAAATGCAGACTTTCCAAAATGATTCTTGCTTTCATCAGGTGCCACATTGTTCCACAGTTTTTTTCTGTTCTGAAATCAGTAGCGGTGGCAGCATGCTAACAGAATGCACAGAAACTATACTTGCAGAAACCCCCTGGTACAGCCCACTTAAAGGGTATCTTTCAGGCTCTGACTGGGTTTAGAACTACAGATTAAAGAAACTTGTCCTTGGCCAAAACAGAGGATGTCTTAGCATTAACTGAAAAGAAAGGAAGGAAGGCAAAGAAAAAAATCAAGGGCATTAGGTGGTGATTCAAAAGCACCTAGTATTTAAAAACAAAGTTACCTTTTCACATTTTATCAATAAAATTTTATTATCAATAAAATAA
>NW_010100156.1:0-1246 GCF_000699245.1 Pterocles gutturalis
CGCCAGTGGGGGTCAGCCCACCTTGGGGACACCCCCCGGCGCGGGGACAGTCTTGGGGACACTCACGGGGGTCACCAGGGCGCTGAAGCCCTCCTGGGCCATCTCCAGCTGGAAGGAGCTGCTGTGGGCGGACTGGGTGCCTGGGACACCATGGGGGTGACGCTGTGGTCCCCTGGGTGTCCCCCGCCCTCTCCCTGTGTCCCCTTCCCTATACCCTCGATGGCAAAGATCTTCTCCTGGAGCTGGTTCTGGATCCCGCGCAGGGCGTCAAAGTTGTCGACGCGGAAAACGTGGTCGGAGGCCGGGGGGGACGCGATGGTCTGGAGCTCGGCCACCGCCGCTGGGTCCTGGAAGGCGCCGCCCACCTGCGGGGGGACAACGGGGGGAGATGGGGGGATGGACGGTGGATGGAGATGGTTGGGGATGGGTGGTCGGATGGACGGTGGATGGAGATGTTGGGGATGGTTGGGTGGATGGATGGATGGATGGATGGAGATGTTGGGGATGGAGATGTTTGGACGGATGGATGGAGATGGTTGGAGATGGATGGAGATGGATGGATGGATGGAGATGGGTGGACAGACGGATGGATGATGGATGGAGATATGGGAGATGGTTGAGATGGTTGGATGGATGGAGATGTTTGGACATGGATGGATAGACGGTTGGAGATGGATGGATGGTTGGAGATGGATGGATGGTTGGAGACGGATGGACAAATGAATGATGGATGTTTGGAGATGTTTGGAGATGGATGGGTGGAGGTGTTGGAGATGGATGGATGATGGATGGAGGGACGGACGGACGGAGATGTTTGGGCACAGGAGGATGGCTGGCCAAGTTTGGAGATGGACAGAGGTGCTTGGAGATGGACGGATGGATAGATGGATGAAAGATGGATGGAGATGTTTTGAGATGGATGATGGATAGTTAGACAGATGGATGAAGAAGTTGGCCATGGTTGGAGATGTTGAGGATGGCCACATGTGTGCCCCACTTCCAGCCCATCCCATCCCTTGGGGGCAGGTGGCCACCTTTGTCCCCGTGGGTCCCTCACCCCGATGGCGTAGCGAGTGACGCCGAGGGTGTCGGCCAAGGGGATGACCTCAGCGTACTCCGTGCGGTCATCAAACTTCCTCCCGTCCGTGATGACGATGAGGAGCTTGGTGGCGTCCTTGCGCGCCCCCTTCTTGGGGACGAACATCTCGGTCCTGCACCAAGGGGGGACATGGGGGGTCACCAGGTG
>NW_010100157.1:0-21930 GCF_000699245.1 Pterocles gutturalis
CTTACGGCCCTTCTTGTAGATGGGCGTCATATCGACAAGTTTCCAGTCTTCTGGGACCTACCCTGTTAGCCAGGACTGTTGATAAATGATGGAGAGTGGCTTTTTTTTTTTTTCTTCAAAAAAACTCTCGGGTGGATCCCATCTGGCCCCATGGACTTGTGCGTGTCCAGGTGTTGTAGCAGGTCATTAACTGCTTCCTCGTGGATTGTGTCATCTTAAACCAGAACACAGCTTTAGGTGTTTTATCTCCTCCTCTCTTTTCAGTATATTTCCACAACCCTTGACTTGTCTTTACCACAGTTTATTACTATCAACCTCTAACGGTAGCTTTTGAATGAATGTAATTCATTTCTTGATTATGCTTAATAATGCAAATCAAAGACTTCCTTCTAGCTATGTTCTGCAACATAAATACCATAACAAGCTTCTAAAACCCAACCAGTTTTAAGTTCACGATGCAGACCGAAGTCCCACAGTAGAATAGGGGTTACTCAGTTTGTTGCAGAGACAATATGTGTGAGTACGACATGGACAGCAAGCTTATACGTGCAATTGGTGCAAAGAGCTTCTGACAGAGAGCACTGTTTTCTTGAGATAAGCAGCTTAAAGCAAAGGAGATGTTCCAGTAGAGGCCTAAAGAGAGACTCGGCAGTCCTGCCTCTGTGTTGCTGAGGAGGCAGGGAAGGAGCATCTTGTTTGCAAGGAGAAATTCAATGTCTTTGATAAAGCCCCCGTGGCAGCCGATTTCACCCTGTCCAGCTGTGCCAAGGATGCTCCCACAGCTGAGGGGAGCTTTAAGGACAGGTAGACATAGATGCTGACAGTGGTCAATTAAATTATTAGACATATGGACAATTGGGTCTGTGACATCCATGAGGACCAAGGAGTAAGTTGCTTGTTGACTACAAAGGTAGTGGACCTCATGAGATGTTCATATAAATTACCTAGGGGAGAACAGAGAAGGAGCAGCACTCACGGTCTGCATTAGCACTAGTAACATACAGAAGTATAGGAGGAACACTCCAGAGATTAAATCCATGCAACCAGGCAAGAGGTTGAGTCCAAGACCCTCATGGCAGCTTTCTCTGAAATATTGTCCCTTCCACGTTTGATGCCTGAGAGGCAGCCAGGGATCTGGAGTCTCAGTGGGTAGGTAACATGACAGAGAGGAAAGGTTTTAAGTACTTTAAGAACTGGACAATATTTTAGGTAAGAGCTACTAGCACAGTTTGGACAGACTGCATCTTAATCACAGTGGAGCCAGGCTGATAGCAATGAAAAATAAAATTAAAGGCCATAGGGGAGTATTAAAACTAGAAGCTGCAGGTTAGCTGACAGGCATGGGAGAGCATTTTTTTCAGATGGGTGTGACCTAGTGACCTAGGTAGACATAGCAAATGTTCACTGCATCTCTGAAAAGTCAGCAAGAGAAATACACTCTTCAGTTAAGCTGAGAAAGAACTAGATTGAGAGAATGATGGCAGATAGATTGCCTTAGTGTGATAAACTAACAGATTTGGTGGTCTAGATGTCAATTTTTTTGCTAAGGTTCACAAACCATCAATTGCTAGAAATAGACAGATACCAGAGGAAGTATCACCATATCACCCCAAGTTTGCTCTGTTTCTTGTCTTTCTTCAATAAACATCTTCTACTGCTATAGCAGTCCTTACATTGACAGTCCTTACATATGGAAAACTCTTTACTGAGGATGATGAACCTTTGCTGATTTAGGAAAGATAAGTATTATGAAACCAAGCAAATGACATCCAGAAAAATGTTTCAGCTGCCATATATTGAAGATGTTCTCTACTTACATAATTTTTCCAACCACCACCAATCCAGAAACTTGTATGGCTCAGTCATTTTCATATAGGCAATTTTCTTACTTAGAGTTATAGAGAATATAAAGTTTAAGAGGACCAACAAAAATCAGACCTATATTCCTGCAAAATCTTTTCTACCATAGAAAGAATACAGCTCACATGACACAAAAATAAATTCTAAGCACAATCACTTGTGTAAATAAATTATTCCACATGTAACATATTAAAAAGTTATTTGCAGGTAGACTATTTTATTTTCACTCTGCTTGTTCAAGACCAAATTTGAGCACCATAACGAGAAAAATCTCCCAGACAAAACTTAGTATTAATTGAATAAATTATACACTCACCTGAAATGGCTTATTTGGTTTTCTAAAAGGGAGGAAAGTCTGTCCTTAATTTCCTCAAACCTTTCTTTCTCTTCAACAGATACTGTTCCAATTCCATCTGGCCTGTAATAGTAAATATTTAATAATTGTTGATATCTGTTCATGCCTCTTTGAACAGTGATCTTTATTTCTAAAGCTTTCAGTTAACATGCCTGCTACTCTCCCCTTTCCCACTGTCTTAAGGATAAACAATAACTTGTGAATATAGTGAAGACCAAACTGCAACTAGACAAACAACCTCTGAGCTGAACTTTTAGATTCAAGTCCTAAGTTTCTACCTGGTCCTAACATGAACACAAGTTAGCATCTATTTCTCCCAAATCATTCCCAAATATACAGTATCCTTTCTCAACACAATCAGTGCTGTTAGAACAATAGAGGAGCCTACTCTGACCTTGTTGAATTTGAACTCCTTAAATTTCCAGATATTTTCCCAGAGGCACAATATGACTTAAAGTGATCTTAAAATAAAGGTGGGAGGCAAACCACAGTGAGAAAAGCCAGCGCAGGCAACATTTAGAAATCCATTAGAGTGAGCCTATATTTTTGATCCCCCATACCATATTGACAAATAGCAGCATGCAAACGAGACTTCCATATAAATATAGCAAAAAGGATGCAACAAGTAAATAGCCTTTAAAAAACAAAAGCACTGTCAATTTTTAAACATCAAATTTAAGTCTCAATAACAAATAGTAAGTCTTGTAGTAAGTACGTTAAGCACACACTTAGAGTCTTATCCTAAAGGTGCTATTAATGTCTTTGTATTAAAATAATGACAAAATTAAAGAAATTTAAATACACATTTCCCAAATAGTATTTTTGCCATGCAGTCACAACTTCCTCACATACAGCATACTTTAAGAAGAAGTATCTGAAAACTTCCTGTTACTCTCTTAACTTCCAGCTCCAGGGTAACAAAGAGCTACTGCTTCCCAGCTGAGCTGACTACTCTGACACTAAGTGCAGATCTGCCCTGTACCTCCTCCAGAGCCTCCAAAACTGTATCTCATTGTTTCTAGAACTGAGAAAATTGTAGTAAAATGACCTGAAGAAAGATAACATTCTATGAATGTTCTAAGAATCATTCTGTGATTCTATGAACACCTTTTTGCTAAACTGTTACTTTAACTTTCTGCACTATACTTAAATCTAGAAGGGTTAAGTTGCTACCTGGTCGTGACATAAACAATTCTCTCACCCTTTAAAACACTTATATTTGTGATCTGTCAAGTCAAGGTGGAAAGAATGCCTGAACTCCTTAAATTACTGTGAAGACAACAATGAATATCAGATATGGTGGAGATATGAGGAACCAGGCACATCAATATACTATTGTATAAATTTGATGTGAAAGGGCAAATAACTTATCTTCTCTCTTTTGATGGATGCCAGGGCACTTTACCTCAGCCTTCTGACAGATGGAATGGGTTCAAATTTAAGTAAATTGCACTGTCTGATTTCATTGTCAGGAGAGATCGTGCTCTGGAGTGATAAAGAAAATAGTTTTGTCATATTAAACCTCACTGAGGCATGTCATATATATGACAGAAAAGAGCTAGGGGTCCAGATAACAGTAAGTGAAAAAGGTGAGCCAGCAGGATGTCATATCTGTCAACCTGCACTAAGGCTAGGATCACTATGTACCAGGGACCTGTCACTTCACTGAGTTCGTTGTCATAAAGAACATCGCTGACAACACCTAAAGTTTCCAGAACTGTTATATATATTTTCAGTGTATATTTGCATAGAAGCAAATGTCCCAGCAGAAAGAGTACACAAAAAGGTGTTAGAAAAATGTATCAACCATAGCACTGAAAAACTCATCTCTTGAAAACATGATTTTAGAAAACAGCACAAACTCGGAATCACTTGTTTCTTCCTGTTAGCCTTATTGTAACGAGAATACAAAAAGCATTTTCGCAACACAGTTCCGAGACACATATTGTGCTAGTGATCATTTCAATATTCAAACTAATTTTGTCTTCTAGATCTCTTTCTTCAATTACTTTAAAGACAGAACAAAATAAAATAGCACTGTTTTGAGCTGGTAATTTTTATTTGCAAATTACTGTGCCTGCCAAGAAAATCAGACTCAAGCAGTCATTTGGTTTTCAAAGGTTTAGGTCATCCATAAACTATACAAGAATTATTTTGCTACTAAAACCAAGAACAAATGTGCCTTTCCTACTATCCCAAATGTTATGGATAGTGGTTTGGGCTTTATTTTTTCAATTCAAAACCAGTATTCAGCTTTCTTATTGCAGCCTGGGACCTCTCTTTCAAGAACTCATCCAAGAAAAGTGATGGACTGTCTTAAATAGAGTTTTCATTTTAACATTATCTTCTCAGGAAGGTAAAGAGAGAGTGAATTTTCCTTTTCTCCACATTCTTTTCCTCCTTCTCCTTCACAACTGCTTTTGGGATTAGAGAACTAGGTGAAACTGAACACTCAAAACTGAGTAGTCTTCTCTCTCTCACTTATATTAGTTTTCTATTTTTTGAGAACTCAGTCAGTTGGATTTGGATTGGCCTGTCTTGTCTGTTTAGATCACAATCTAACTGACACAGATGTATGTTGTCCCTGGTCACATCTTAAACTGTTTAATTCACTGAGACTTAAATATCAAAAGAGATTTGAAATAAATACCTCATGAACTAGAACTAGTAAATTCAAGTGGGAAGTAGCTATTTGACCATAAGACACTTAAATAATGACACTAAAATAGAGGTTGACTGGACTTTTTAAAGAAACTTTTACTGTGACAATCTTGCAAAATTGCTGTCCTGTTGGCAGTTACTCTAGGGAAGCTGATTGATTAGGTGGTGGATTTAGGTTTTTTCTGAGAATGGACTGTTTTTCCTGGTGTGATATAATCCTTAAAGGCTTGGAGTACCCTCTAGAAATATTTTGATGTCTAGAGGTCTTAAAATTTGTAATAATTCACTGAGGTCACTTGATGCATTGCAGGATTAAGATTAAGATTAAGAATAGCTATGGCATGTGAGATGAAATTGGTATTCCAGTTCCAATGGGAATCAGACATGATGGACACTGGGCTGACTGTCGATTGTTTCCAGCCCTCAACTTTGGAAACAGCTTCTCCTAGTGGCCTCTCAGAGACTGAATTGTTACTTTAAGCAAGACTGCTTTTGTTGAGACAGCCTTGCAAAATACTAACTAAAGATGACTGACTTTCTTCCCCTGGAACATCATTGATACTGGTACTTTTTGCTTATTTGCATATTTTAAAAATGTTTAAAGTCTTTCCAGTTAGCTTTCCTCATTAAAAACATAGACCATCACTTTGGTCTGTCCTGACAAAAAAAGAGTATGAGAGGAATGCACAGACTGATATTCTAACATGTACACACACACATACATGAGAACAGTAAAGCCGAATGTGCTAGAGGAAGATGAGAGATTACAATGAAAAACAAAATACAAGAAAAATACTTCAGCTAAGGTCTAACTTCAAGACATTTATATAAGAAACTACATTTCAAGGGTGTAGGAAAAACAAAACTGTCATCTTGGCTCCTAGAAACAAATTGTTTTAGAAGACTTCAGTGCTTTCTAAGAGCACTTGTTTTTAAATTCAGCAAGATGCACAATAAGAACAGTGACAATTTTCAAATTAGTGAGATAACAGTTTGACTTGTTTCTTAGTAAACCGAAGATTAAATTGTTTAAAAATTTGATGTAGAGATTTTATTATTTATTTATAAGACTTTAATATCTAAGGACTTTAATATCCAAATTTTCCTTTAAAACACAATTGTATTAATTAAGTCTTTTGAAAGGTCCGTGGTTTGTTAGACAAATCTAAGAAAAACAATGATCTACATTACCAGCTTTGAAGCAAGCAGAGCAGACATCTTTTTATTAACAGAAAATGAAGAGAGCAAATGATCACATGGCATTTAAACACAGCTTTAACCAGCAGGCACTTGAAGACCAAGCATTTTGTTGTTTATATTAACTATTCTTCAAACATTCTGACAAAAAAAATGGCACAATAGAGCCTTCTGCTGCATGCATTTCTCAGGCTGATCCTACATCTGCTTATAGGTCATACCCTCTTTTTCACAAGTGAACGAAAAAGACCAATTCTGAAGGCCACTAAAACAGATTAAGATGATAAATTAGGTTAATTTTAATGATCTTTTATGCAGTTATAATTTAGGTGGGATTCATTAATGGCCTTCTACTGAAAAGCTAAGCATGTTCTAAAATAATTTTACCCAAAGTATAAGGTATGTATAGGCATTAATCAGTTGAAATTAATGACAAAACAATGTATAATGTTAAGGGAATGTGAGAGTAGGTGACAGCATTAGCTGTTCCTTCATTGCCTAAGATGGCAAGTATCACCCTAAATATGCAGAACTTTGTTCTAATATTTCTTAATAAGGTGTGAATTGTGATTAATTTTCTATTGACAATTTCTCTGAAGCTTTTCAGAAGCAGATCTGCTTTGATATGTTGAAAAATGTCCCTCTGTTAATATTATAGTGAGGACACATTTTATTATAACATTATTATAGTTATTAGCACTTTCCAACACAGGATAGTACCCTTCCTTAGACCAAAGGTGAGGTCAATATGGCTTCACTTGGTACATGCAACAGAGTGAAGAACTTTGCTTCTACCTTTGAACTCAGGAGAACTCTATTCATAACTTTCTTGTGGGTACTTACAACAGTAATATATAGAAAACTCTGTCGCTAATTGAGCATCAATTAAAAAACCCCAAACAAATACTTAGAGAGGCCTCACAGCAGAGGCTTGAGTGTATGATGTTCATAAATGAACCACTTTAGAAGGAGAATACAGACTAAATTAAAGAAGGATTACATTCCCTGTGCTCCATATACCTTGAAGGTGATCAGCTTCCAAAAATGAAGGATGAACTGGATGATGCAAGATGCTTGGCACAGGGCAGTACATAAGAAAGACCTAGTGAAAAAGTTCTATTCTCAGTATTGCCCAATGACCCTCAGAAAAGAGGATTACATTCACTTGATGAAAAGGGGTACAAATGTCCAAAGATCAACTAGTTTTTCCAGTTTTGAGAGAACTATTTCTCATCTAGAAGCACAAATTCACATTGCATATCAGTCCTAAAAAGTATATTTTCTCACTCCATTTTTCTGGGGAAATGGTGACTGATAACAAACGACTTCTGAACAAAAACACACTTTCAAGTATGAGAAGTCCACTCTCACAATTTCCATTATAGAGGACTGATACAAAAATGAGACAAAGTACAAACCCAAAAGATTCCTGTTAAGTCTCTAGATGCTGTATCAAACACGAGAGAGAATTTTCATAAGATGCTGGTAGTCTGATGGAATATAACTTCTGATGTAACACACTAGCCTAAAGATCCACCCTGTAAGGGATCTCAGGCTCCTTCCTCCAGCTTTTGGACAGCCTTGGAACAGATCTAAGATTAAAGCAGAAGGTCCAATTAAGAATAAATATCAGCGAAAGAAGACCTTGCACCTGCTATCATTACAACACAGACAGAACGTGTGGGGTTGACAGTGAATAAGAAGCACAGCAGAAAAAGGAAGCATTTTCAACTGCTTAAAACCGAAAGGTTCCACAAAATCCTGCCAGCAATAGTTTATTGGGAAACTCTTCTAAGAAGTAGTCTACATGCTATTCAAATATTTTTATATACAAAATTATACATATAGAACCACAACACTTCTGGGAAGAGATCAACTGGACAAAATCTTTAATGTCAGATGGTGACCAAGTGCAGATAAATGGTGAAACTATTGACTTAAGTTCTGTAATTTTAGATTAAATCTTCTAAGATATTATTTATGAAAGATGTAAAATGAAGGAGAAAGCAAGATACAGACAACCTTACTTTAGAGTTAATATAGTCAGAAGAGAAGGAAATATTTATTCAGAAGCTCCAAAAAAATGATTAGAAGTTGTATTACTTTACTTATTTTTACAAACTTCTTTGTCCCTGATTTGAAAGGGATAGTTTCCCTGAACATTCTTTTATCATTTGATACAAAGTGTAAAATTCCAATAAATGGTTCTTGTCAAAAAACATTGAAAAATTAAAAGAAATATATGAAAGCATTGTAGTCTCCAAAGTTTCTATTGTTTCATTTCTTGACGGCAAGGATCTAAAAGCAGGTCTCAGAGAGGGCAAGGCTATTGCAGAAATACAAAATGAATCCTTTGCACTACTGTTTATTATGAAGGATATTAAGCAGACTCCTATGCTGGAACCCTTCTTTGTTTACAACAAAAAAAAGTATTTATTTTCAGCACAGAACCTGTCTAAAACTAAAGCAACTTAGAAAAAGCTTGTGGAACATATTAGACAAATGAACAGCAGTAAGTTGCCAGGGCCAGAAGTAAATTATCTATGGTTGTGTGAAAGTTCTCACCAAGAACTACCTTCCTCCTGAGGAATGGGAGGTGAAGAATATGAGATCTATTTAAAAATCAGAAGCAGTCTCCAGGGGAGGTAGGGGGAACTACAGGCCAGTGAGGTTTACATACAACCCACAAAATTAGAAGGAACTATAATAAAAGAATATTTAAGGACAAAATTAAAGAAAATTGTGTAAATATTATCTTTTGTGGAGAAGTCTCTACAGCTTTGAAGCCATAAGGCAGCAAAATCTTACCTTCTGATCTTCCTGAAGTTCTCTAAAGGGATGAAAAACAGGTGGATGAGCGTGACCTGACTGATAAGATGTTCCTGGCTTTCCAAAAATCTTTTGCCAGAATCCCTAACCAAAAGCTTTTAAGACAATTAAGCAGTCACTAAGTAAGAGTGAAAGTCCTTACATTTATAGTGAAAAAAGAGAGAGTAGGAATATATGGTGAGTACCTGCAGTGAAGGTAGAGTTCTGCAGGGATCTGTGCTGAGATCCATGTTATTGTACAGTGTTCATAAATGACCTGGCTAAGAACTGAGGTGATAGCAAATGTACTTGTAATGATAGTTATGTGGCATAGTGTGGCATTCCAGAAGGACCTTATGAAATTAAGTGATAGCAAATGTACTTGTAATGATAGTTATGTGGCATAGTGTGGCATTCCAGAAGGACCTTATGAAATTAAGTAGCAATAAAACAGCAAACAATGATCAAGGTAGATAAATGTAAGGCAAAAGCAGTTGCTATTCAGGACAGAGATCTTCATGTTATGATGGATAATTAATTCCACCAAACCATTCCTGTTTAGTAGCAGTCAAAGCAGCAAATCAATATTGAGAATTAGCAGAAAAGGATAAGGAATTAGCAGAAAACATCCATCCAGTGTAATCAATGCATGGTTCACTCATACTTCTTGAATCTTAAACAGCAAAGAGACAACAGAGAAGGATTTTTTTTTTTTTTGTCTCTCCTCTGTTTCTTCCAATAGCAACAGAGAATGAAATAAGACATTTAGGAGTCAAGTTCAAAGCAAGAGTTCTTCAAGCAAGAGGAGGCTGAGTTGTGGAACTTGGTGCCAAAGGTGTTGAGTGTGCAAAAGGCTTACAGAGGTTCAGGGGTGCAATGGACAAGTACCTGAAACAGAGACTCACTCCAGGTTACCGAACAGGTATATTCTGAGCTGCAAAGAGTTGGGGACTGAAAGAACACTAAGAAGAAATATTGCATATGCTTGCCCTTCTCTTACTCCACGTAGGTCAATACTGGAGATAGATGACTGACTGGCTTAGAACCCTGACACAATATGACTGTTCTTCTATGCAAACACACATGCGATGAAGATTTCAAAATTAAGGCAGAAGAAACTATCTATCTTCTGTTATAAACTGATTTTCGTAGCATTACTTTCACCTTCACTTCTCATATACTAACTTCCAATAAATCAGTTTTCTTTCTGAATAGAAAAAGGTATAACTGGGGAATATGCTTGAATTTTGAATTTTTCAATTCAGTCTGTAACTCAGCAGGTGGAAAGAAGTCACTTTGCACTTCATGTGATACCCATCAGCATCCATTTCAGACAAGAAGTACTAAATAGAAGTCACAGCATGAAAAGTAGACAAAAGTGAACGTGATGGGGAAGAAAACAATAGCTCCTACTTGGACTGTTTAGACTGAAATGTCAGCATTCAGGAATACCCTATAGTTCCTTGTTCTGCCCATTTCACTTTCACCAGAGATACACAAGTGGATGCATAACTGCAGTGCAAAAAGTTCACTTGTGAACTAATGACTTTGATAGGAACAATATAATGGAACATTTCATAAGAAAAATACTGTGAAGAGGAGCCAAAGCAGATGCTATTGTAAAGTTACACAGCACCAGAAGCACAGCCGTCAAAAGCTGATTTTATTTACTGGAGGAAAAGGAATCAGTAGATTCAGAAACAAGGATGTGTTTTTGTTTAAACACTCAGCAAGGCTATTCCTTTACTAAAATATTTTCCTTTTTGGCTATTTAGGAAGAGAATGTCTTAAGAATGTAACCCACAAAAGCAGAAACACCTTTTCTACACAAGTAGTTTGTTAGCCCAGTTGTAATGCTCTTCCCAGCAGGAAAGAAAAGGCATGACCAAGGCTTGAATTGCTCAGTTTAGGACTCAGCACATTGTGTTCAACCCTGCATAAACATTTCTGTTCCGAAACCAACACAACATTGGCACAAGAGATGCTCTAAGTACCGGTATGCTTGATAACTTTGTCATAACTTGTCACCCTTACCTTTGTCTCAGGAAAGAAAACAGTTGGGGACTGCTCTCTGGTCCTAAGACCAGGTGGCAAGGTCTGCTGCATACAGGTCACACTAGAGATCAGCTCAGGTCTCCTCTGTGCTCCACAATGTCCCTGAAGCTCTAGGATAACAATTTACTTTTATGTGTTTATCCCAGGTGTTTTGAAATAAAACCATGGTTATTGTGTTACAGCCTGCAAGAGCATTACAGACTGCAGCATGAAACAGAGTTCATATTTCAAGTCCTAGGGTGCAGCAAGAGCATAAGGGATACCCAAGGGTTCAAAATCTGCTGGAAGAGTTCCAGAAAGATACGAAGGGTGGAAAGAGCCAAAGCTGATTCAGCCTTGTTCATAGTGTTTACTGGGGCAGTATTCAGTACACGCAAACCTACAACCATGCCTGGGACCTTAGAGAGTGCCTATGATGAATGGACAGTTGGGGTCCATTGTATGAGAATGCTTCCTCACCGGTTTTATTTAGCAAATTGGATGTAGCCATTGGTGTGCTCAGCACACGTCCTGGTATGGCCCCAGTATATTTTGTATATTTGCTCTGATTTGTGCTTGAGTTTCTCCTCAACAGACCACCAGAAATGAAGGCGAGTGACATCTTTATCTGATCATTTGACTGATGTCACTAGGTAGCCTGCTACTCTAAAATTCATGCCTGAAATAAATTGATAATTTGAACTACAGACAACAGTTGCATTTCTACATGCTCCCTCATCGCCTGACTTCAAGATCATTTTTGATGATCTTTCTCAGGCTAGTGGAAGGCCTAAGATCCCTCCGTGAAGCAAAGGTGAAATATAAATTGAATACATCATGCCCGGAGTATAAAGCTCTTTGTCTTTGTTCTACGGTCTTTCTAATTCTCAAGCTGACTTATAAAACGAAGATGTATAATGCCAGAGATCAGCCTAGAACTTTGGCCTGTCGTGCATTGTCTGTGAAATTCTTTTTTTCCCTTTTCTTATTTCTTAGTGCTGCAGCAGTTGAATGAGTGGATGCATTATGTGCGTATATGTGTGTCTGTCATCCCTCAGTGAGTGTGTCTGCTTCTGTCCTTGACTTATTTTTCTTCTTTCTTCATGTTTCTTTTTTCTTCCTTTTTACAATATCTCAGTTCTAGTCAGACCCTCTCTGTTCAACAATTCTTTTATTCCTAAAACACTCATAATGCTATTCAGAGAATATCTGTACAGAAGGAATAGACAGAATACAAACAGAGTGCTTACCACCGTGTAAATTATGTGCTCCCTGAGGTATTTTCATGCACTGCACGCACTGTTGTCCTTCACTTAAATTATGGAATAAAAAGAAATCTATCTACTTTTCTTTTGAATTCTTGAACTAAGTTTGAGCAATTATCACTGTGTATTTGTCTTGTTAGGTTGAAACCAGTAATAACAAGGCTAGAAACAACAAAGACTTAGACTCAGTAGGAAATACAAATGTGTCAGATTCTTCAGGAACTGACAAAAGAAGCATGCTTTTACAGAGAATAGGTTACCAAGTAAACACAGAAAATCTCCTAACTTACCAGTATGAATGTTAAGATTTTTGAAAATATTTCAGGCACATTCAAAAACCTTTTCATTTTGGATATTATTATCAAGGATTATGTAATGTTAATCTCCCACTCCCAAATCACCTAGGTCACAAATGCCCAGCTCCTCTTCTCACAGATGAGACTCTGTCTGATCCAATGAAGGAATCAATATCCTTTTTAAGGACTGTCCCTTCTTCACTGGCTCAAAGACAAGTAAATTGGCCCCTGTAACTGACTGGTTACAATGTAACATAAGCACATACATTGGGAAATAAAACCTCTCTTTTTCCTGATCCCTATCAGGATTCAGCTTTGGGAATTTACTGACAGCATCACAGTAATCGCTTTTGGGCACTGTGAGTAGGTTTTCCTCTAGTGTTAGGATTGGATCACCTGAGAGGGGGAGATCATTTGGGTTTTCCCCTGTTATTTTTGAACTTTTCAAAAATGTTTCCTCCAACAGTCTACAAATCTAGTGTGCACAGTAGGGCATAAAGGCACATTTTCCTATGATTTGATGGATTGCTTGCCTGCCCCACTCCCCACTCTAGTACAAGGAAGACATGGATAAACTGGAGCAAGTTCAGTGGATGGCCACCATGACAGAGGCCAGAGCACTTGCTCTGAAGAGAGGTTGAGGGAGTCGGGCTTGTTCAGCCTGGAGAATAGGTGGTGTCTAGGGGGACTGAATGGCAGCCCCCCAGATGCTACTGGGAGGTTGACATGAGACAATGGATATAACTACACTGAAATAAGACAGGTCCAAGCTGGGTGAAGACCTGACTGGATAAAGCCCTGAGCAACCTGGTGTGACCTCACAACTGACCCTGCTTCAAGCAGGAAGTTGGTCTAGAGGCCTTCTGAGGTCCCTTCCAACCCAAACTCTGCAATGATCCTATCTCCCATACCTGCTGTTCAACAGGAGAGCTAGTTCCCTCACAATTTGAAATAAGACACAGATGAAGCAAAAGCCTCTTTTAAAGCATGTTCTTAGCACAGCAAAGCAACAATCGATTTTTTTTCCAAGTCTTTCACTTGCAAGTGGAAGGATGATGTAATCCCAAGAGCATCACTGTGACCAACAGCTCCTGAAGCAGCCTTCCCCTTTAGTGGAAAGAATTCCAGAAGTGTCCTAGCTCTTCCTGGCTGGGGGGTCACACCACATTCAAAGCATATGGTTTTTTGTGTCCTTGTGGTAGCACAGCCAGAACTCAGTACAGTATGATTAGTTGCCAAGCTACAGACTGCAGAAGAAGTCAAAGCTTCCCTTAAACTGCAAAATTGTTTAAAAATGTTCACTGGAAACACCATTCACTAACACAACACAAACACAATGCAGAAGACTACCTTTTTAACAGGATGATATCCTTTAGCCTTGAATCAGCCTGTCCATACAATGCCCAGGAAAACACACTGCACTGAGTGAGTACAAATGAAAAGTTTGGTTCTTTTTTTTTTTTTTTTTTTTTAAATAGCAATCTGTATAGAACCTCCAATATGCCTGAAGAAACTTTCACTGATTTCTGTTGCATGGAACTTCCCTACCTGGTGAATGAAAGAGCCTCTAAAAATTTTTGCTTCATGCTAAGGCTAGTTAAAAAAAAAAACAAACCAAAAAGATACCATTAAATTACCTGTTACCATGAACATGAGAAGCACAAAATGCAAAACTGTAGTGGAGCAAGGTTGGATCAATGACAGAACCATTTTCTGAATGTTCAATCAATTCATTGAGATAGCAAAGATGGCGGTGACAGCCTCTCACTCCATAGCGAGCACAGTATTCATCTAATACAAAGACTTGACCTGGGCTAAACCAACCCTGAAAGAGAAAGGCAAAAAATCACACAATATTTTGAGATTTCCCACTCACATGTTTTAAACCAAAGAACAGAAGCATATATTTTTATGTGCACTACATAAATTTTTTATAATAGAATGATTTATAGCTGATTAACATTTGTAGCTGACTAACACTTATGGCACTGGAAGCTAGATCCAACAATAGCCCTCTTGCTGAAAGGAATAAATGTCAGGAAACTATCTGCAGCTCTGACTTACCACTACTACGAAATATACGGTTGACAAAAACATGTTAACACATCCAAAGTCTGGTACAGATTCAATTATACCAAAACCTAACATAAAATAAACTTCAAAATATTTTGTTCAAGTAATTAATTGTAAGGTATGAGAGAACATTTGAGTAACGGTGAGGGACATAAAACACAGTTTCTAGATGGTCAGTTCCCCACGGCTGCAACTTTAATGTGAGAGAACCAACAATTTGTCCATTTACCCTGTCTCTTATGTAACAAGCATGAACTTCTAGCAACTTTTTAACAACCTGTACTAGTAAAGACACAAAACTAGGTAGTTTGTTAAAAGCCACATGAATAAAATAAGTATGATTTGACCTTAAATATTATTATTAAATAATAATTAGATATTCTGTGGCATACTGAGGGCTTACTCGGGAAGAGTCTTGATGAGGCCAGAATGGCGTAACCGTGACACAGACATGAACAAAGCAGAGACTCCTTCCCACCACAAAACCAGTTCTTGAGTGAATCCAGAGCGTTAATAAAAAAAATGATTCTTGATGTAGACGTGCAAAACAGAAGAGCCTTGATTGCTTTGCCTCCCAATATGAAAAAAGATAGTACAGTGAACTTCCAAAAAAGCTGCAGGGAGAAAAACATAAACCTTGGAAAACAACAGCTACTGCATAGCTGTTCTAAATAAGCATTTTTCTTTGTTCTTTTCTTAATTGTAGTGATATTTCCCTCTCATAATCCCTGGCAAATGGTTAAGAGAGACTGAGTAACATCTGATCTCAAATATGCAGATCACATGTATAAGCAAAATAATTTTTCCAGTCATGAATTGATAACATCAGTTTAGCAGCTGAAGACCAATGCTTCCCTATTGCTTGTGAATATTTCTGCAGGCTCAGATGTTAAATATTTATACAAATTATCAGCTAAAATACTATTAAAAATAAATAAAAATATATTCACATCAGGCTTAAATCATATGTGTCTTAACTTTACCAAAAGGCTTTCATGAGACAGGAATTTAAATGATATATTTTCCCTCAACTCTTGAATTTAACATAGTACTTGAAAACAAGAACAGCTCAAAGTTATTTCATAAATTTATTTGCTCCTGATTAATGTCTTTGAAGTCAGTGTTTCCACTGCCTTTAAAGAGCTTCAGCTGTTTCTAGAGAACACTTAGCTTTATTACAGGACCCAGAACAGTGTTTTAAACTAATACCTGGTCATGTTGCAATGGCTCATGTAGTTTACACAGTGTTTGATAGAAAATATGGTATTCCATTGAAAGAAGAAAGAAAAGGGATTTCAACTGAATTTCTACAATAATATGTATCCTATCCCTAGATGTAAAAAACAGTGGTTATTGTGATGGACATTCTGCCAATACATTGTCATTGTCACTGACTTCTCTCTATGTTTTTATGGAAAACATGACTAAAAGCTGCATGTCAATGCCAAGCAGTACAAAAGGAAATAATTATTAAAATTTCTATACATTCACATAGGAGAAAATCGTGACAAAAATACAATTTTTTAAAGAACTCATTACTTTAACTTCAGTCTCTGTATGAGATCTGCTTTAGTGTGGTCATTTTCATATAAATATGTGCCTTCCTTGCCCTTGTTCGACCCCTTACCATGCCCAAGTCTCACAAACACATAATAACTATATGCCATAGAGTATTAGATAACTGTGTATTTTTTTATTGAATAGTTGAAAAAAAAACACAAAACAAAAAATGAAGCTCCTCAATACCAAGAAGAATCTGAAATTGAAGAACTTTAGGTCATACAGTAATTTAATACAGAACTGACCTTAATATTAATTCTTACATATTTTTGTTTTTATTTTTACAAGTTTTATGTGTGGTTACTCTATGTTTATTGAAATTAAGGAATTCATTGTTTCTAAAAATGATAGGAAATAAGCTGTTCAGGAAAAAAAAATTACACTTATATGTTAATGTATTCTATTGCTACCTTGACATTCCCAATCTTTGTCATTAAAAAATGTAGTTAAATACGTAATTTAACAAAAAATGATCACCCATTCTATTTATTAAAAGCTGAATCTTAAAAAGAACAATAAGAAATGCATCTGCCTTATGGTTGCTATAGCACTGTGTATTTCACCTAACCTCTTCTAAAAGTTCCTGATTTCAAGGTTATATTAAGTGTCTTACTACGTTATTATTATAAAAAAAAGATTTTGACCCCAATGCACTGTTAGAAAGCTCACCATTTTCTCTTTGAGTGCCAATTACTTTGTACAGATGTACCTTCGGGCCTCTTCTTTGATTCAGTGTGCAACCCGCAGACAGAAAATAAGTCCTTTAACTTTTTCTATACATACTTATCTGGTAGTATTTTAGAAAGGAAGCAACTGTATCATCAAATAATAAATTATTTTTCTTTTTTTCACACTTGCAAACAAAACTAAAAACCCCATAATTATCTTTGTATTACATGAATAGTCAGATTAATGGAAAAAGGAAGTCAAAAAAAGTTAACCGTTTTTGTTGTTGTTGGGATAGTAAAGTGAAAAAAATTATGTGCAATGAGGTATTTTAGGTACTTAGTGCGAGATTACTATTTCAGACATGAGATCAGGTGAAAAATAAAGCCTCAGGAAGTTATGAGGTCTGACCCACACAAACCTGTTTAACAAGTGTGTATGATCTGACAGAATATGGAAGCATGTTATGCCAATATCTTATCTTCTATAGCTGTCTTTGAATGTGAAAAACATCCATTTTGATACAGAGATCACATTTTACTTGTTTTTGTTTAATAATTATACTCCCATTTGTTTTTTGCAATTCAGGTAGTACATATATGCCCATATATCTATACTGCCTGTGGTTCTGCTTCCCTTCTTTAGGCGTTTTTCCTTCTTCACACCACAGTGGAATGAAGAATTATAAGATAGGTGAAAATCTATGACACGAGACGGCTGCATTTGTACCTTAAAATGCCTGTACAGGTGTCAGTAAATCCTACCACAGGAGCTTTTACCATTATCAAAACCTTCTGTTTTTATTCAAACCTCCATAGAGGACATGATACATTTCAGCTGATAAAATCAGAGACAGTTTGGGTCTCTCTGCTTTCTATTGAGTGGCACAGCAGCAGCTTGCAAGTGTATAATTTTCAAATTTGAAACCAATCGATTGGACCCTTTATTCCAACTACAACCACAGCTATTGAATGAACTAGGAAGAAAGGACTACTTTGTAACAACTATTTCTCACTTCTTTATATCTATCTTCCAGCCAGTACTCACCAAACAAGAATAGGAGTCATTCAATCTGTGATCCAAGGTCTGCCTCTGAAGCAGTCTAAAGAGGGAAGCATGGTCAAATTTGCAGGGATTAGCAGAAATAAATTCATCCATGCCATGTTTCTGACCACGGTCTGTATCTATTCGTACAAAGGAAAAATGTGCAGAACAATACATGTGAATGTGCGTGCAGATTTACAAACACAAGTGTGCACATGTATATAAGTCTCAATATATAAACTTTCTTGAAAATATCTCCAAGAAATAAGTCACATAAGTAGATGTTTGCAGGTGACCTATAGAATCATATTTTTTAATCCGAACTATTTTCTATCATACCAATCTATGGAGTGTAACAGTGAAAAAAAAAATAAAGTTGCTACATACTGGCAAAAAATTTAGAAGGGCTACCAGAACACACAACATATTACATTAAAATAATTCTTAAAGCATATTTCTAGTGGAGCTTTTCAAATGTTATAATTTACAAAACAATGTTATGAGTATGAAAAAATCCTACTCTTTAATTTCCTGGTTTTGTGTGTCCCTCCTTCCAATTTTAGCAAAATAACCAAACAAATATCCTCCCTGCATTGCAAGAAACGAAAAGGTTTATGCCTTTATTTCTTCAGATAAGAAAGAGCATCTTTACTGCCAGATCAAAGTACTACTCATAAAAATATTCATCATGGCTTGAAGCTTACTTCTCAAATGGCAAACTGGAGCAGAAATGAACACACTGGCTTGAGCTAGTTCATTTCCAGCCTTCTTTTTGTACTCAGCTTTTAATGAGACAAACCTTAATGTAGTAATGGCAAAAAGCTCCTTCAACCTTCCAGCAAAGAGTAGTGAAAAAGGGAGCAGCATTTTTGTGTAAATACATCAAGAAAACATACCATCCCAAATGGCACTTGAATCAAAGGCCCAAATTTATTGTTCGTCACAGATTGCATCTTTCAACGCCTTTAAACCCCGCGGGTTTATCAAAAGATAAGCTCTAGTGATTGCTTTCATTAATGCTATGTTTTGTCAAAGTCCTCAATGTGAATTATCTATCAAGTATGGACAGAAAAAGCCTTACAGTGCCCAAAAGGACTAGTTATGTATTAGCACATTAGCTGTCTTGGATTCTATAGACTGTACTGGGGTGAACAGTCCTATCAACTTAAAAATTGACTTCCCCTTTCAATAGGGTCTTAGCTCTTTGTTCCTTTAAATTCAAACCTAGGTCTTTTTATATTCGTTACTAGAAAAGTATAGATCTAAGTGTATCCTAAATGCAATTTTGAAAACCTGCGTAGTACAAACCTAAAATTTCTAAAGAAAAGGAGACAAAAGTTTATTGATTAAACCCAATTATAGAGTCAGGTTCATAATAAAACCCAATATTGATCTGTGGACATGATGCTAACATAATCAGTCACATTTAGAAATTTAGCCCCAGATCATATTGATCCATGTCAAGTCCAACTTTCAGCTGTATTTGCAGATGGGAGAATTATTTAATTCAAGCTGAAGGATCTGCAGCATCACATCCTGGAAAGATGCAGAAACTAATTCATATCACTTGGCTTTGCATTGTCAAAGCAAGAGTCACATCCATGTGACAGATTTCACCAAGGTGGATGTAGCAAATCAACAGTATGACAATACATCGATGGTGTAAGGTATGAGACCATAATCCCAGAGAAACAGCAGCATATATTTTTAATGGTTTAAGGATCGGTAGCATATGTGATTACAGAGATTAAAGGTATTTCCATGAGCATTAGACTAGCTTATTATTAATGACAAACTTAGCTCATATTTTTGACCTAGCTGCATGAAATGTTGTCTCTTAATCAGTACAATTTAAATATATTTATATACATGAATTCAAAGATAAACAACTGATATAAGCACAGCTACATTAGTGAAAGCACTAAACTACAATGTGAAGTTGTCCATAGATTCCGAAATGATCCACACACAGATAAAAGTTTTACAAATCCAATATGATTAATAAGTGACTGGTTTCTACATTTCTTGTACGTTTTCCTTCTTATATGGATATCTGATTTATTGAGCCATTATTTACAATAAGGCAAATGACAGAAAAGAAAAAGGATTAATAGTTATTTCTGCCATTGGTCTCATGTACAAATTATACACAGCTGAATCTTTCTTAAATTAACCAGCTTGATTTTTTTTTTCTCTGGTTAACCACTGAAATATGAAAGATTCCTCTTTATTAAAAGAAAACCTGTGGAAGTACTGACAAGCAATTAAGTGGTTTTAAACTGGGAGACTGGATGTTGCAGATGAAACAGATTCAACATTCTGATACAGTTCTCCAGATGATCTGAATATGTAAGGTGACCTACTGAATACAACACAGCTTGTGAAAGTAGAATCTGCTATTACATAGTTTGGGCAAAATAAGCAAAAATATTTATTTAAAAATATAAATACTTGCTATATTGAATTCTGCCGAAAGATCCTGACTCAAGCAGTACAAATAACATTGTCAAATAGTAATAGAAGATCTGGTACCAAATATATTCTAGCAACAGAAAAACAACTAAAAACTTACCTTTGCAAGCTGTAAGCAAGCAAGAAATAATAGAAATATAGATCTACTGTAATATATTACATTTTATTTTACTGTTATGATATGCATACAAGATAACTGTTAAATCTTTTGGAAAAAAATGATTTAAAAAAATATAAGAACTTAATCAAAGGTTGCGAGAAATTCATAAATATAACTGTGATTAAAAAATTATTTAACATCCTACTTTTAAAATTGTTAGATGGATTGTATTTTTCAAATTCCTACACTTTGAAGCAGTAATACTTCTGCTTTTTCACAGTTCATTTTCTTCCCTTCTTAATGGAATTTCTTGTCCTGCTTTCAAGTTGCCTCTAACTCAAACTCATTGCTTTGGCTACTATTTCCACGTTATGCCAACTGTTTCAGGTTGCATATTGACTTCATCTTTTGGAAACTGTTAGCAAAAACTATCCATTTTTTCGGATCAAGGTAGGAAAAAACATATATTTTAAAACCTTAGTAAAAACTTACAAAACCTATTGCAGTAGTTTTAGCAAATTATTTAGGGTTTTTTTCGAGAAAATGATACTAATTTTGTCAGAATAACATCCTGAATATGCCTTTTGCTATCTTTGGATGGATCTTTGCAAGAAACTTCCAATTTTAGTCCAGCTACATAGGCTACAAAAATCATCATATCCTCAGTGAATCAGTAGAGTTGAGTGAATTAAGAATTAAGACTACTATGAATTCCATGTTTATGGCACATGCTTGAGTGACTCCTAGTGATAAGCAAATCACTAGGCATCAGCTCTGCCCCATTCCAGCCCAGAAGCAAATACACCTTTTCTCTAGCATTTACTCTGTCCTAGGGTGTAACTGGCCTTGAAAAGTGGTGAACTCCACGCTTTTGTAGCTTTCAGTGACATCCCTGCTTGAGTTTAAACATCATGGAAGCGATTTGAACTAACTTAGGCAGGAGAAAAAGAAGAGCAGATAGAGACAAGAAATCTAGTATTGTAGAGATTAAAAAGATTTAGAGACTGGGAGTAGTAGGGTAAGAACTATGACTCTGAAACAGAAGAGGCTGGAACTGGTTGGATGAAGACGAAAGTGCACATGCTCTTTGCAAAAAGACAGTGGCAAGACATGCATTGCATTCCTTCAAGTGCCACTCCATACAGTGACACCTTACATCGGGAATATTTCGACTCCTGATCATTGACCAAGACTCCAAAGTGCTACATGCTTAGAAACACAGGCCAAAGAGACAATCTATGTTCTAACCTTATCATTTAAATATCAGACAAGGAAATAAAAGATGGAGAGAAAGTGGCAGAATATGAGAAATCAGCTGGCCCATACAGCACGACTATCAGGCTGGGGATAGCACACTGATGGATTGCCAGTATTTTGCCAAAGGACAGATTTGAAGAGGATACTAATTAGTTTTTGCATGTTTCTGAGTAGCATGGGAGAGAGCATAAAGGTGACTTACTGACTGCCTAAGGTTGTGAAGGCCAGTGTTAACCTTTTCTTTCTAAAAGGGAGATGGGAGTAGTTAGAGGCAAGCAGGAA
>NW_010100157.1:21961-50006 GCF_000699245.1 Pterocles gutturalis
AAGGGGAATAGAGGAACATGCAGGGAGGGTGGAGTTACTCCACTCTTCCAGGTGGCAAAGTGTATGATGTATATAAAGACGATAAGCCCGCTGAGAAAACTATGCCAAATGAAAAAAATCTATTTTATTTCTGTTTCTAAAAGATTTCATTAATTGAACATATAGATACAAACATGTCAGAACTATTTTAAAAGAACTGCTTTACAAGAACATTAACCATTATGCCAAAACTCAGCAATGTCACCATAAGATTAAGTAGTGGTATTATTTTGTGTATGTATTATGACACTAGTACCCTAATATTAATCATATTCTGGTTTTCACACAGAGTCTCTGATGTAGCCAGTTCAAAGTTTGAGAGTAATACAAATAACATTTAAAAGAAATATGAAATTCATAACTTATTCCCATACCATTAAACTATGACAGGCAGAGAAATTTTATAGTGTTTATCATCGGTATATCCAAATAGATTGATGTTATATTTTCATGACTAATCCCAAAGCATTTCTTCATTTAGCAAATTGCCTGCACTTTCTTCTTGATTATACAATGCTGACTGCTCCACTTGGATGATTTAAACGAAATTTAAGCTTCCTCTGTGATGCTCTTTTGGTCAGATGGATGGTTCATTTGGAAATGTCTTCAACTTTACTGTCATTGTAATGATGTCTTGTAATACCAATGTATGGCCTATGTATTTGTCTCCCCTTGCTACCCCCTTGCTACATAATAAATAGATTTGATGCTTTGTACATGGGCTCTAAACAGCATTTTTATGACAACCATTGTAACTAGTCTCTGCAAAATCTCAAATAATTTTCCTTTTGTGAGCTGTTTTGATAAGTGACATAATTCCAACAAAAGAGATGAGGAAAACTGTACATCTCAGATCAAATGATTCCTCACCTAACTTGGTTTTCCAGTATCTGTCTCTCTCCTTTCTTCTCTGCAGATACTTTCACAAAGAGACCATCTCTGAACTCATGGTGGTGTAGAATTAGAATGATGTTTGGCTTTGTGTTGCCTCATTACGACATGACAATCCTCTCATGTGCTGCTGTTACTCCTTTGTTATGACCAAGTGATTAACAGTGGTCATCACTTTGTCAGCCTTTCTAACTGTATGAATAGATCTCCTAATACATTGCTCATTAAGAAAGGGATCACCTCCTGCACCTTTTTGTGACTCAGATGAATCTATTTTTAATTGGTGCTTTCCCTGAAACATTCATGTCCTTGGGAAGCTTCTGGCTTTGTTACAATTATGCAACCTTAAATACTCTGTTCTTTGCATTATAGAGTGCTTATTCAGAATACTGGAGCTGAAGGGCAGTCCCTTTTTCTTGACCCTTGCTGACATTAGCCTGTCTTCACTTTTGGAGCCATCTGATACTACAGAAGTGCAGTACTAAGTTGCTTTACTCAGAAATTTAGAAATTGGCTAGTATTAATTTTAGAAGTTGGGCATGTACAATAGTAGTTTGATTCCAGGGCCACACTTAAATGTGTATTTACCTCACTGATACTATAGAATATCACATTTCTTCTAAATGCCCTGCATGAACGATCCTAAACTGCCATACAGCATCAACAAGAAGAGACTGCACATTCAAATCAGTTAGAGATCTGTAAGTTGGCCTTTTGGAATGCTGCTGCTGTGCACACGTGAAAGCAACATTTCTATTTCCTGCATTTGTGATAATTGCTGTAAAGATCAGTCAGACCCTGGTGTCTTATTATAATCACATCTAGTTTCTTTTCAGGAGTTCCTGATGTGTTTGTTTTGATCTGGGTCTGAGGTGGCTGGATCTTGTTCATGCCATTCTAAGCACTCTTGTACAAGGAATTATCTTATGTAGAACAAAACACCAACAATTGAAAGAAATACAGCCTTTTTCATATAAACTAGGTCTCTTACTCCTTCCTTTCTACTACCTTCTTTTATACAAAAGCAGTTCATGGTATAAATCACAGGAGTAATTGTACCACAGCTTACAAAAACTCAAGAAGTTTGAACTCAAGAATATTAAAAATAGTAGAGGCTGTGAAACCAAGTGTCATTTATTGTCACGTGCATGTCACTTGATTTAAAATATTAAATATTTAATTAAATGTTTGCACTTTCACAAGTTGCCTTTTCAGCTAATAATGTAACAACAACTTTGGAAGGTAGAGTTTTGTCTAAAAGGCAACAGAAAATGGAAATGTTAGAATTTATTTCTAGCAAAAAAATAACCTTAATACAGCTAGGTATGTGGCATATTAATCATCATCTGATGTTTTAATTTCCTTAATGACACTTTTCAGCTGCTTTTCTTATCGATCAAGAGAATTTCAGGCTCACAGAAGATAATTTATAAACAAAATATATAAGAAACATTGAAACGTCTCATTAAGCTGTTTTTCTCTACATCCATCAGTTTTAAGACACTTTCATTTTTTCAAGTTATTGAAAGCAGGTTTTGTACATTTCATCAGAATGAGTGAGTTCCATTTGTTACCTTCCTAGAGAATGAGGAAGTTGGGAACAGACTTTCAAGGCTTGATTATTATTAAAGGACATTTCTTTTGCAAAGTCCTAGCTTGTTTTCTGTTTTATGTATGTGGAGGGGGAATTGTGCAACATAATTTAAAAACTAAAACAATGAGATCTTGCATTGGCTGGAAATGGTTACATGGGGTACTAATTGAAAAAAAATACATTAAAAAGTAGTTGACAAATTCTCCAGTTACAACTGGATTTCCTAATACTAAAAATGTATCACAACAAAGAGGAAAAAAATTGAAAAGAATTTCACCTAGTATATACAGTAGTTCTCAAGTACTCAGTGTTATATCTTGATTACAAATAAAATACTCTCAACTTTATACAAACATTTTTCTAGGGGGAAACAAAATTAACTTCTTACGAAAGTGAGCACACTCAAATCTGATAAAAGGTCAGATACAGATTCTCCACAGGAGTAAAATTGTGCCCCAAGAAAATCAGCACAGTATATGTAACTGAAGCAGAAGTCTTAGAAAATTATCTAAGGTTGTATCTGTAAACCCTAGTTCTTGCAGTTTCTTAAAAACTGTTTCATTTCATTGTGCTCATTTCTACCTCAAGTACAAAAGAGAAAGAATAAAATTTTCCTCACGTAGGCAGAACTGAAGGTATTACAGAAATCAGTCAAACATTGATTCTTTTAAAATTAAACCTCATATTAAGTTAAATTTCACATTACTCAATTGCAAAGAATTCTATGAATTAATTACAAAATACATTGAAGTGCATTAAAACCAAAGGCAAATAATAATTTAACCACAAAGTTTTGATTATATACAGTTCAGTCCTATCAGTTTGTGAAAGTTGATCCATAAGCATGACAGAAAAATACATTCTATTTTGAGGCGTTTGAGCTTCCCTTAAACTGTCTTTAGAACAAACCTTATTTTTAATATGGTTTCCATTTAAGAATTGTAGTCACCCTACCTGTCTAAGGTAATATCAATATATGTCAATCTTGTTTTTTAATTCTTTACCACTATCACTAATATTCTCAAAGAACATAATTTCAGTTTATCCAAACTTGCAATTGTTCTTTGTACCTCTTTCTTTAACTTTCCCTGCCCTGTGGTCAGTGTTTCCTAGTTGCATTCACTTCCATGTAAACCCTGTGTCCAAAAAGAAGAGTAATTTCTTGGCTACTTCTGACTACGGTCACTTATTTTGTGCTTTCTAACTGATGCACTGAAGAAGAAACATTATGAGGGGAACACAGTGAACTCTCAGTACCCAGCCCAGTTCCAGGTAATTGGGAGGAGGTGAGCAGAAGCACTCCTTGGCTGTCGCCCCACCTTTGCTTTTGCAGTGTTACTTACATTCCACAAAATACTTTGCCTTAACACCCCTCGTGACGCACCGTTAGTTCACCCTTCCAAATCAGTTCAGATGAAAAATTCAACAGATGTCTGTGCTTTTGTGAGCAAAACCATGTTTTTATCAATGTTTTTGACAGCTCAGTCAGGATTTTAACAACTAGTACTGAGTTTAACGAGCACATTTTTACTGTCTTCTAATAGGATAACAATAAAAGATTACAGGATGAATGGAAGGTTGTGAGACTGAGTGACAGCAGGACTGATGGAGGAAAATGGTTTTGGGTCCACCTGCTACAGACTTCATACATTAAACCAAGTTGATTTTTTTGTTAACATTATATGTAGTTTAATATTACATTGAAGGGTGTAAAATACAGCAGCCTATCCAGTGCCTTTCAGCTCACAATGTACTCTCTGCATTGTAATTTTTAGATAAGTAATATATACAATGTATGATAAAGCTGATCTAAATCTATAAAATTCTGAGAATAGATTGATGCTTTTCTATTCAACACTACACTGTCTGGCTACTGAAAAATACAACGTAAACCAAACACGATCTCCATGGTAATATGTGGGTCAACTGTAATGAATATGAAGCTAATTGCTATATTTGCATGGATTATAATAAAAATAATGACCTGCAAGTCAGGATTTCCCTGTCTGGTAATAATAATCTGAGTTAAAGAGCTTCTGGCTAACAACAAACTGCTAGGCACATCTCCCTAGTGAATGAGGTCTGCTTAATTAAACTTCATTGAGAGAGCTGATAAATATTTTAACAACTAAAACCAAAACGAAAGCCACAAAAGAAAAAGAAAGCCAACTTACAAAGCGGGGATATATCTGTGTTGACATTTCCTCCTTTAGGATTCGTCTTCTGAGCTTGACTTGCAGGAACAGGCTTATATGATTGACCTGTGGCTCTGTACATGGCTTGAACCCAGAGTATTCTATCCTGCTCATCGTCACTGGCAAATATCACAGTATCACCTTCTTTAACAGCATTGAAAAACATTCGACCACCCTGAAGACCTGAAGCAGGAAATAGGAAGGTAATCTTAATAAATACAAGTTACTTCTAAATCACCATCACTGCTTATTACATTACTGGTTTTCCTCTGTGTGCGTGTTGGGAGTGGTGTGTTAAAAAATTTTATAGATATTTATGACCTCCAAATATGATAAAATCTAGAGCTATAAGGATCAAATGGTAATACATGGAAGTAACATATAAGTAGAATAAATATAGACGTCATAGGAAAAAATATTTCCATAATTCCATTTCCAATTCAATTCCAATTTATTACTTATTCATCTTCTCCATGTCATATGCTGTTCTGCATTTCTCTAACATACCCTTCTTCTAGGCATCATTTTCTTAGTTGGAAGTCCCCGTCAACTTTATCTGTTCTTGAAGAGAGGCAGCTCCATACCTCTTATCAGTGCTGCTGCTCCTACCTTTTTCTCTTTCCAGTGTTTTGTTCTGAGAGTGTATAACCAGAACAGCACACAATAGTCACTGTGCTGGGGATTTTTTTAATGACAACACTGTTTTGGCTTTCTAAAAACTTTCTGAGCATTGTTCATCTTCTCAATTATTCTAAACATCAAGCCAACATTTCCAAAGATCAAGCTTCAGTATTTAGAAGTCTCTTAAGTTTGTAATTCTCCACTGCGTAGGTAGACTAGAATTGTTTTTCTCTACATGTGTAACTTTGATTTCCCTCTGCCATTTTAAAACTAACTTGTGTAGATTTTTCTGATATCTTCAAATTTATTTTTGATTACTCTGAGTAATTTGTCTTTAGCAAGTACTGCCATCATTCACCTTTTCTACATCATTTATGAATATACTTCACAGTACACTGACACAACTCCACCATCAGAAATAGAGAGAAAAGGAAAAAGACTGGCTAGAATTCATGATTTTTTCCTTGGATCATATGTGGTCTTACAATATTTCAAGTAACTTTAGTGTAAGTTCATTGTTTGTTTTTCTTACAACAAGCTTCTTTCTAAATGTATGGTTTTTCACACTATAAAATTCTTGTGGAATAATTGCAAAACCTCTGGATGCTGAAAAAACCCCCATGGGTTTTTTTGCTGCTAGATCAAAATGAACAAATTGAATCAACTGTTTTACATATCGTACTTCAAAATCATTAAAAGTACCTGTGTGAGGAGCTGTATAATCCACAGTGTATCCTTCGAGTTGCATCAGTTCCTGAGGCTCAGATTTCTTTTCTCTGTAACTGCACATTGCAAATGTGTATTGGCTAACCTGAATAAGAAAGGACTTCTTAATTGCTGAATTCCATTCCAGAATTGTACAACACACCTACCACTGTTTAAACTAGCTTTCAGTTGTGCAGAAGAAATAAACCTCATTTCAATGAAAAATTGAAAGGAAGCAAACTAGGTTCTGGTAGGGAAAATACTTGGTACCGTGGGACTGACCAAATTGCTCAGTCTACTGTGTGAAAAAAAATCCCTGTATTCCAAGAAGCTAGAAAAATAAAAATACTGTTTGCATAAGGAGTGCCACAACTATCATGCAGCTGGAAAGACAAGCAAGTTATCTGGCCAATTCTAGTTAAAGATGGTAAGTACTAGAACCTTCAGTTAGATTTTATAGTCTCATTTCTGCCTCTTTTGCACCTGTGTTCACACCCATCTCCAGGTTGCTTGCCTCACTGGATGCAGTACTGTGTCAGCCAAGCAGCTTGCAGATGGCATGGACAACATCAGTTACTTCTCATCAAGTACAATTATTAAAATAATAATAAATAATAATAAGAGAATCTGTCATCACATGGTTTACAACTCCCTAGACAGAGCAGAAAGTGACAAGGAGAGCTGAGAAAAAAGTGTCTGGAAAGATAAAGAAAAGAATATAACAGCTATGAGAGGAAAAGTAATCACTGAAAAAAACCCAAGATGTTCCCAGCCTTAAATGAGCTGGAAAGACTACAAAAGGTGGCCAGAAGAGCCTGTGAATCTGTTGAACACTTGAAACTTAAGGGAACTGAATTTACATGGGCCTCTGAAACTGCTGTCTCCAAGGACTGTAGGATGCCTGGCCAACTGTTTTGAACTATAATATCATTTTTTTAGATCTGTAAAATTATGCAAGGATGTAATGATAGGCAAGGAGCTTGCCTGATAAGACAATGGACCATCTTTATCTCAGTTGCTGACTGCTCAGCTAGATTTATTTTTTTGGCTACAATTTCAGGAATGACCCATTTTGAAGTAAAATTTTGACAGCTGATTTCAGCTTCATTTGTGTATTTGCTGGTGCTGTACCTGCACACCTCTCCACCTCGAAGTCCAGTGACTTAACTGCTACTAACAAAAGATTTTTGACTCTCTGAAAAGGACTGATATTTTTGGAAAATAAACATAGAAGGTGTGATTATTATCTGCATAATACTCTAAAAATACTTAATTATTTTAAGTATTTGGCTTTTTTTGAAACAAGATGAGGCTGTGCTACGTGAATGCCGTGTATGGCGACTGAACATCCCCAGTCAGACCACGTACAAGCAAAAGGAACAAGTGTAACAGCTCTCTCCACAAAACTGCCATCAGGCATCAAATGCTGAACTGATGTCTCCATAACAGAGTCTACAGGTGAGAGGAACAGGTATTCCAGTTTAATTAATATATTAGTTAAGTGAAGGAAATTTTATAGGAGAGAACAATTTGAGAGACACTGTCAGGTAACCAAAGCTGAGTGCCAGCTTCCCACATCAAATTTAGTACATTCCCTTAAGTGGGCTGCACCAAGGAGAGAGAGGTAAATATAAATAAACACAAAAAACAATCTAGCCTGTCACTTTCAGAAATTCAGATTTTTCAGACTAGAAGGGACTATTACAACCAGCCAGCCTGTCCTCCAGCATGATGCACAGGACAGAATTTCACCTTGCTGTTTATACATTGACCCCACAGTTTTGCTTTCATTTATAGTATGCATTTTAGACAATGACTGCGTTTTGTCTTAAAGATTTTAAGTTATCCCTGGGGCTTCCAGGCCCAGCCCCAAGCAGGTCAGCTGGGGGCACTGGGGCAGCCCCAGCCCCAGGCATTGGGCACCTCCCTGGGCACAGGCCAGCTCTGGGCCCGGGACGGAGGCCTGTGGTTGGGCCCAGCTCAGCAGGGCCCATGGCTGGGCAGGCCTTTAGGGTGCTGGAAAAGAGCCCTGCTGTGCCCGGTGATGATGGCTCCGGGAGGCTGAAATGGGCTCCTGGCCTGCGGGCAGGGTGGGGAGGCCCTAGAGGGCAGGGACAGTCAGAGCCGGTGGTCCCCTCAGGGCCCTGACACAGGGCTTGGCCCCTAAGCCATGTCATCTGCTCTAGGCCCAGCAGCAATATCATCTCTGTTACTGCTCGGTATTTCCCCATTTATATTCCCAAGAACCATATTTGCCCTCATGCACAAGCACGGAGGGAGCTGTTGGTTAGACATGCACTTCTAAATCCTTTGCAATTAGCATCATATTTCATGAGAGCTCCCTCCTCTCCCTTTCTTGCAAACCAAACCTACAGATTTAATTTTTGATACCTGGAACTGCAGTAAAAACACACTTTTCAAATTATTCTATTTTGTTGAATGAAATAAACTGGCAAGCACCCACATCACTCACATTTTCAGGTCAACAACTCCAGGTAGCCACACCGTACAAAGAAACTGAGCCATCAGAAAGGAAGCTAGCAGACACTGATTGTGGAAATGCATAGGATGACCGTTTTTTTTCATGTTTTTCAGTTACTGTAAGCTTGTAGAAGACCTGGGCTATGTGCCTTTGTTCATTTTCAACCTCACCTCTATAACAAGACAGAGATTGTAATGCTGTTTATTTTACTTTTTCAAACATACTTCAAATGCTTTCTCTTATTTTAAAGGAACAATTTATTATAAGATATTCATGTCTACAATCAGTCTTACACTTCATATTTTTGTTGAGAATGAGACATTTTAAAGTCTCTCCACCAAAGAAACAAATAGAAAAATTCCAGAAAACTTTGTTGTGGAAAGTTTCAACAAAATCAAGAAATACTGAACTTGCCTCATTTGCTTACACTTGCAATCTCTTAAACCCGTTTCCTTATGGTTATGAGTGGCTGCTGTCAGTTATTATAGAGACAACCACCAGCACAACCTGAAATTACATTTTTAAATATAGATCTATGACCAGGTTTAAGTGTATTGTTAGTGGTTAATGGAGCTAGAGGTAGTTTTTTCCTTAGAATTCAGCAAAATACTTAACGGAATAATGTGTACTCAAAAGTCATGCCTACGTACATCCCATTTTCAGACAAAACCAGAATCATGTGACCTTCTTAAACAGTAATTCTTGAGAGGAGAAAAGGCAGTTCTCTTCCTACAACTGCATTTACCTGAACTTTATAATTTTCCAGAGGTCCAAACATCTGACTACCAGCTGTTCTACCTACTTTGTAACAAAGTGGAAAACCAACAACCTGTGCGTACATGACAGACAAATAGGCACAGAAATGTGGACGTGACTTATGAGCAGTGTCACTAGGGGGTGTCCCCAGGGCACAGAAAGACCCTGTTTAACAAGCTGGGAGGAACTGTTATGCAAACCTGGAGGCTGACTCTGTGGTCTTAGCTACAGAGCATCACTGGGTAGCCTGCTTCAGGAGTTCAGCAGCAAGAACTAGCCTGAATGGTTGGTGTGTTTAGCAAAAACTTATCCATGAAACAAATGGCCGACTTATCAAACATTAGAACAGATTAAATTAAAATTACAGAAGTGAATCTGCATTCATATTACTGGAGGAAGATATTATCAGACAGTAAATGAAGTAACTCACAGAATGTCAAGCTGAGGCTTTTTTTCCTAACCTGTTATGTCCCTGTCTTTTTCCAGTTTGAAATGAAAAGCCTTTTAGAGCAGTAACTGGATTGTAAAAGAAAGAAAAGTAAATATAATGAAGAGGTTACAATTTTCAGATGCTGTAACCTTTCTATAACATTAAGCTGTTCTTTCAGAAACCACTAACAACTTCTAATTCATACAGCAATAACGAAGATGCACAGTACTCACATCACGCTCCTGAAAAATCAACATTATTCATCTAATTTCACACCTGAGTTAAATTTCCAAAGCATGTATAAATCATACTGATAGCCTCTGTTTTAGAACTGGATTTCATGGCCTACTAACAAAAACTAAAAGCTAACCCATAGAGGAAGACTCGTCAATGTATTAGTAATATATCAATACAACAGACATATTCATTACTGAATGCTTATTTCACACGTATTGACTTCAGTTTATTGTCAGTGTATATGCATCATGGCTGGACTATATAAATGAGCCAGAGCTGTCTGGACAGTAAATATTGATTTAACACGGTATTTTTTATATAGCCTTATTGAGTTGATAGCTGCTTTACAATGAAATTGATGTCTAAATCCCATCACAGTTGGAAAATTCCTGTAATATTCTCCCTCTAGTACTTCAATTTCAGCATAGAAAGCAGATGATAGTTAAAATTAACTTGTCTGGAATAAACCAGTCTCCCAGGTAGATCCATATCACATACACAGAAAGACTACGTGTCTCTTTAGGTGCACACTTTAAAACTCAGATGACACCTGTGGCTTAGAGGAAGAGAACGAGGTCCGTCTTTTTGTGAAAGGAAGGATGTAAAGTACGAGTATTAAAGAAAAACATGAAGGACAAGGGAACATCTAGCCTTTCTTTTTTTTTCCCTGTAACTTTTTTTTTCCCTTCACAGCCATGCCTTAACAGCTATCCTATATAGAGATCTTCCCAACCTTGACAAATACTAATAAAGTCACTAAAATTCCTCATCTCTTCAGAAGTCCTTGTTAAAATCAGATCTGGAAGGAATTCAGTAGACTTTCTGGAAGATCCTGTTCAACTTTATAATCATTACTCACCGATTACCAATATGCAAGCAAACTCCCATTGAAACCAGGGAGAATATTGTATTGACATCAAGCTTAGCAAGAATAATATGCAAATATTCTCAGCTTTTAACTTTATTAAAGACCTTGTTCAGGATTTTTTTTTCACATCCTTACAATTTTCATCATTTAGGAGTAGTAAGAGACCAGTGAGTATGACTGACAGAGTGGTAGAGAAAGAAATCAGGCTTTCTGTAAAGTAGTTTTAGAAGCTTTCATTGTTAAAAAAGCCTTGTTAACAGGTTTCATCCTTTGTACGACGTTTATGAAGACTTACACCTTAACAGTTTTCTGTGAACAAAAAAAAGGACACAGAAGAACAGCATTCTCTGAGCTAACTCAGAAAAACCTCAAATTTGTAACTGCAATCTGAAGACAAGCACAAACAGAAACTAATGATTTTTCCAAAGACTCATAAAAGTCATTAATTTCTGTTTTGACCACTCAAAATCCACTTTTCTACTCTTATTCTATTAATCTCATGTTAATGTCACCATTCACTAGCATGGGAAAATACTTACAGTTCTAGGTTTGGAGAAAAAGTTATGAAATATCAATCTAGCACATTTTTATGGCCAAGAACAATTGCTACACTACACTTTCTGTAACAGCTACATAATTTTACCCAATTTAATATTGCAGGGAAGACAAAAGAATACCATTATTCAAAAAATATTTACAAAAAAGTTCGTAATAGCAACTATTGTTACTTTAATTTTAAATGCAGGAAATCTTTGTTGAGATAGAAATGAAACAGTGAGTACAATCCACTGTGGAATAGAACTTTATTTTAAATTGAGTGCTGTTAGAAAGCTGTCAGTAGAATGTTCCAAGGTCTCAATAATTTCATTCAGAAATTTCTAGGTTTCAGCTGAAACATTGCTCAGTGTAGGGACTCATTTAAATATATGTAAAACTCAGTGTCATTTCTGTTTACTAGATATTTAAATTAAAAAAAAAATACCCTGGATGTCTCTATGCTATAAGAAGCTTGGAGTAGTGCTGCATACATTGACTGAAGGTACTGATTTACTAATGCCTCCAGAAACCATACCTAAGAAACCTGATCGTCCAAAACTACTTTTTAATGAAATGTAACGACTACTAACCTGAACAAGAACAAAGTAGCGTTTTTTCCACCGCTTCCAAACCTTCTGTCCTAGAGCGTACAAATATCTGCCAAGCAAATAATAAAGAGAATGATTTTCCGTTAATAAGAAGCATATTAGAAGGACCCAATACAAATTAGTGTATTAATTTGCTTTGCCTATTGAGCTGCTTCTTCAGTGTTGTCACATCAAGAAGAAATTTTTTTCTTCTATTTACTCAGACCATAAAAATGCAAAGACATATTCCTTTTCACTCAAAATAGGAAAAAAGTGGAAATAAGGGATCTCATGTTTCAGAAGTCTAACCTGCTTCTCACTTATATTTCACCAATTGTTTCTGAAAACAGAAAAAACAACTTAAAGTAGAACACTTTTGGCTACACAGAAATACTGAATGTTAGCAAAATTAAACTCCTCAGCACTTTTTTTTTGCATTTGGTTTCCATAGATTTGCTGGTGTTTCTCTAGTCTGTGAGAAGTCAGTCACAGTGTCAGTTTGGGAAAATGCTCAAATAACAAAATGCCAGCAGACACGCAAGATTAATTTCTTTTTTTCCAGAGTAACCTAGAACCTAATTTCCCAAACAGAAGCACTTTACTATAAAGACACTTAGAAGACAAAAAACTCCTTGTCACCTTGGCAATTTCCAGGCTTTGAATCAGACGATATAATCAATCGGTGAGATGACAAAACCACAGATGTTGATACTGTTTGGTGGCAGAGGAAGCACTCTCATTACCCAAGAAACTGCAGCAAGTTTTATGTCATTACAGAGACACTTTTTTCTGCCCCTGTGGTCATGTTGCATTATTGTTAACAAAGACAGCAAGAGGAAAAAAGATGAGCTGTGGGCTTGTAAGCAAGAGTCTACGAGTGTTAAGGATCTGTTGCTTAAACCCAACAGGAGAGCAAAATATTATCTATGAGACGTCCCTTAGGGCTGACCAGGTTCTATCAAGGGCATCTAGTACAACTATGTGGGTCAAAGGCAGAACAAAGATCCAAATTGTTCAGACAATGAATGCTGGCTTCACAGGGCACACTCCAGAGGATGCTGGAACATAGATTATGGAGAAGCTACAGTAACTAGGATCAGAGATATCTGGTTGGATGGTTGGTAGATGGACAGGTGCCTTTGTGGAGGAGGATAGGGTCTGCTGCCCTCTACTTGCTGACCTCTTCTGGGGTTTTGTTGCCCAGTGATTTTTAACTCAGTCAAAAACCAGCAATGAACCAACGTCTCCTGTGAAACAGGCAAGTAAGATACAGGCAAAACCTTTTATCCACCTGTCCTGGGCATAAACTCAAGCACATTCTTTCTTGCTTTAGGTATCACAAAGGACAAATTTTTGTCTAACATGAATGTTCAGTGTAATGCTTACTAAATGTGGGTGGTTGTCAGATTATGTAGCTGATCCCTCATTGCTATGACACTAATATCTTGCCCTTCTTCAACTCCTGCTACACCTGTGTTGAAGCTCTGCCTCACTTGGTTACTCTGCTTTTTATTCCTATGAGAGAGAGGACAATTGGCTTTGTGTACAGGATTACCATGTCATGTAGCTTTCATTGAATAGTCCAGATCCTGACATACTCTTTTTAACTTCATTCTGTGATTATTAAAAATTCATTAAAAAAAGAAGGAGAGGAGTAAGGGTTATGTCAGAAAGGGTACCAAAAAAAGGGCCTACTAGGGTTTACTTAAAAGTTTATAATGTTTTTCAACTAAGGAAGCACTTACCTCTGTTGTGGTTTAACCCAGTCAGCTAGCAGTGACACCGCACAGCCCCTTGGTCATCCTCCCCCCTCCCAGGGAATGGGGGAGAGAATTAAAGGAGTAAAGGGAGAAGAGACTCATGTGTTAAGAACTATTTAATAACTAAAATATAATAAAATTGAAAATAATAATGATAACAATAATAGCAATATATATACAAATATACAAATGAGTGATAAAGGAGTGCAACTGCTCACCACCCATTGACAAAGGCCCAGCCTGTTCCTGTCTAATGATCCCGGAGACTAGAGAGTCCCAAAACTGCAATTCCAGAAAAGAGAAGAGCCTGAGAGTCCAAGAGACTGAGAGTCAACCGAGACAGCAAGCAAAAACTTCTGGATAACTCCTCATAATATGCTGGGCATGACGTGCATGATATGGAATATACCATTGGCCAATTTGGGTCTCAATCCTAAACCTAAGGTCAAATCCTAAATCAGTAATTATGGCCTATGTTCCATGTTAGCTTCTCATGCAGTTGCATTTGCTGGCAAAGCATGAGAAGATGAAAAGTCTTTGACTGTATTGGGAACAACTATAAATACCAGCATGTTATCAGCCTTCCTCTCAGCACAAATCCAAAACATAGCCTCAGACTATCTACTATGAAGAAAGTTAACTCTGTCCCAGCTGAAACCAGGACAATCATACAGAGGGATAGGCACATATTCCCTCTCCGCGCCCCCCCCCAATACAAACTGTTTTGCTTTTCGTGTATGTTTCAAAAGAGCCAAGCACATTCCCTTAAATCAGAGCATTTACTTTTCCCAGAGCATAACAAATTGCTGTTGTCCCGCTAATCTCTTTACTACTGCCATACGCTGGAGCGGGAATGACTGATGGATTTCACTCAGCCTTGAAGATTAATGACGGGGGGAAGAAAAGTAAAAGAGTCCACAGGTGACCTTTGGGCTGTCAGTTCTAAACCTGCCTGGTTCTTCATGGTGGTCATGCCACCACATCCCTCAGAATATCCTGTAGGTCTCTCTGATGTGTGTTGGAGGACAACTGCCCCATGGACTGTGAAGACCAACCGACAACAGAGTGCTCAAATGTTCCCACCCTCTTGGCATGTCTTAAATGACTGCAAAGGAGCCATAAACTAACAGGATTCTTCTTGCTTGAGTGTAATCATGGTGTCATCAGTGAGTTATGCTGATATCATCAGTGGCAGTGACTTTACATTCTAACAGGAATATGGCAGAAAATGCATAACCCAACCCTAGAAATACCAGGTTTAATGCATTATTTTTCGTTATTAACTGAGCCTGCTATAGAAAGGTGCTTTTAAAATAAGAGATCTTAAAAGAACATTTGGTTGCTTTTTAAATTACTTTCCATGTAAGATATACCACATATGGTCCCGCAGTAAGGCAGAACTATCGCAAGTTATAGTAAATTCAAAATGATAAAATAAGAAAGCATACAAAAAAGAAACTAAATAGAAATGTGCAGTTTTAATTCCTTCTATAAATCACTTCCAACTAAGGTATGAAATAAGAGCTTTCTTGGGAAACAAAGGAGTGGAACATTAACTACCTAAATTTAAAATCCACTCGTCTTAGGTAATATTAGGTAATAAAGAAAATAGCATTCATGACACAAAGCTGGGTTTTAGTATAGAAGTGCAAAGCCTTATGCTACTTGGTTTTACATATCACTATAAACACACAATACAATCTAATGTTATTATTTCCTCTTCCAGTGTGATCTCTAACAGTGACAGCTTTTTTCTAATGTAGAAAGTTTCAGCCATTTACAAGGGATATATCCTGTGCTCATCTTAAGTGTGCATGCTCCTGAAAGATAAGGAGATTAATTCTTACTCAAGAGTCTAACATTTATACCCAGAGGTAACCAGACATTTTAGGCTCCTGGAATCCTGCTTAGACTTCTTTTTGCCATTTATTTTCCATTGAAAAAAAGGGAAGAGAAGGACCTAAGAACCTTGTTAAATATGCATAGTAACATCTAGGACTTGTAGAAACTGACATTGATGTCTAGAACAGAAAATCTAAAAAAGCCAGCTTCCAGAATTAAATGACACTTGGGTTTCACAACTGGAGAATAAAATTAAGAGGTTAACAGTTTCAGAAGTGAACTAAATCCTAGCACTAAGTTGAAGAATGCTTAATTTTTAAGGTGGGGAATTGCATCACTTTTCATGGGTCTCAGGTAAATGTCAGTACCACAAACGGGACCAGACCCTCATAGTCACAAGCTCACAGAACTGCAGCCTGCTATTTCTCTACCCATATGTGTATCTGCATTCACCTACAAGCCTTGCTCTCTCCCTCCACCCGAAAAAATGTGCATGAGATGCATAGCATTAATTGTTCAGATTATTTTAAAAACTCTCAGCAAAAACAAGAAACACACAATAGCCATTCCTTCAAACACTGCACCTTTCTTTAGGTAAAATATTCTGTGCAAAAAGAAACTGATATTCAGGAGTAGCCAGTTCCATATTTCTAGAAATTAACCACAGCATTTTCTACAATTTTTCTCATTCTAATTTGGGTTCCAGAGTTGGCGTAATTTAAGATACTTCTTGCATTATTACAGTTCAACCATACACTGAGAAGAAAGATACTGAAACAGTTCCCCTATATCTGAGCACTGAAATAGTAATTGCTTATTACTAAATAGATTCATTTTGCTTTCTCTTTTGGACCATATTTGAGAGAATTTAATGAGCACATTTCTACCACAAAACACAGAAACACCTGGATAAAAATGTTTTCTAGATCATCTTGTCACTGTCAGTAAAATTTTCACCTCCGTAAACACAACAAACAAACAAACTGAACAGCCATTTTCTTTAACAGGTCTGAGCATCACTATATTTTAAATATATAAAGGTTGAATATTTTTCAAAGTGCATTTCCTTGTATTACAAAAATGCAAATCCATACTGCTAAATATTATAGTTCAGTTTCAATTATGTGATGGCATACACAGGAAAGAAGATGGCAGCTTATTTGCTCTAAGTCCACGCTGAGAGTGTGCAGGGTTCTACTTTATGATGAAAAAATCAGCACTAATGAATAGCTGAAAAACATAATTGAGTGTGGAATACCAGAGCTATTCACTGCTGGAGAAATGAGAAAGGACTTATTACTTCTACAGAGATCATTTTTAGACTGGCCTTTTTATTCTAAGGAATGAAGCAATCTATCTACATCTTGAATGATAAATTCTCTACTTGTAAAAGGCTTCATTTATCACAAACAATGAAAAAAATATAGAAAGAAAAATCAATACGTGTAGCAGTTTAGTCCAGCAAAGGCCTTTCTTAAAGAGAAACCTCAGTCAAGGTTGAAAGAGCAATTAATGCAGTCTCAAAAATCTGGGCCACTCTGATAGAGTTCGGTTAACATGTGGCAGAAGTAATCATCCACTTGTGAAAATGATTTTCAGTTCATTCTCAAACACCTTTCAGACACTCATGATCCCATTTAACTGACAACAATACAGGCTATCTGTGGGCATCATTGCATTCGCTGTGAGAGCCAATGGGGACCAAATGCCCACAGGCACTTTCAGTCATCCCTGCACGCTTGCATAAAAGGAATCCTCCTTGCACCGCATTCCTTCTTTTATTTAACCCTGCAAGATTAAGCCATTTTTTTTGTCTTCAGTTGAGGAGGAGAGATAAAACTGATTCATGACAACAATATGACCTGGGTCATAAGAAACCTAGCTGTAAACATTCTTGGATTCATTTTAGTACTTTCTGTGCTCTTGAGAAAGAGAACTAAATAAGCCTTCAACAGATGGAATGAAAAAAATCAGCCTAAACTTCTACTGTAATTATGCCTGCTAAGGATAAATAAATGTTGAAGAATATCAACTAATACAAACACCATCACTACAGAAAACAGTTCCATTTATTCCAATAAGCCAGATACTCATAGCATGAACACAAAAATGTGTGGGTTTTTTTTGGCCCCTGAACAACGTTTCACTTACAATATTAATGGCTATTGGTATGCTGGAAGATCAGATTATCACTAGATTCTTTAACAGTGATATCTTACTGCACTCCAGAGAGCTTCAACATTTGTGAATATGCATGCCAGTACTTATGGAACCTGTGAAGTAACCGCAATGGCAACTTGAGAGTTATTAATACAATTTATGTCATATCATGAAACCTATTTGGTATGTAAAGTGGGAGTGTTTGTCAAGACAAAAAAACATCCTTTAGCCTTGAGAGAATTCCAGGCAACAAAAGAATGAAATCCTTCAGATGCAACATAAATGTAGACAGTGCTTTGATTCAAATGTAATCTAATTGTAATGTAAACAGGGCATGAAGCACAACTGAGAAACAGCTGGTGTTGAGCAGCAGACATCTACCCAATGTGCTTTTTAATGCAGCTTACTTTTGGACGAGCTCTAGTCTGAATCCATGGACCTAACAGCTACCAGTGGTTGCAGCACATATGGGTGCATCCCTGGAGCTCATCTTTTGGTTTAATTTCATCTAAAATGGCAGCAGCCTGTGAACACAAACGGTAAGCAGGAACAACTAAGAGACTGGTTTTAAAAGTGAAAATCTGAATTTAAATGCTAACGTTGATATAGTAGGAAAAAGCCTCAATTGCATTGCTCTCCCTTGAGCATCCAGTTTGGCTGTGGAAACAGTTCTTTACACTGTCAGACCCTAAATCAGAAGCATCCTGAGCATCCAGAAGCATCTGGGCATCCCGCCCAGACACCTCTCCAACTCACTAGAAGCAAATGACACTGCAATTAGACAGAAAAAAACTAGTGACCCTTTTTCTAAGCAGGCAGTGATATTATTTGTGATCTAGAAAGCCTAAATGGCTAAGGACCTGTTAATATGAAAAATCTACCTTTGTTTCTAGGTCACGCACTGCCACCGATGGAATCAGTCAAAACACCCTGCTCAGTATTGCACTGGCGTAAAACAATTCAATGAACCAAGCTACCCTCTGAAGCAACTCCAATTCTGGAGTGCCAGTGCTGAAAACAGTCCACTTTTGGAAAGAATGGCTGAGGCTAAAAAGAACAGTAAAATCTTTTAGGAATGATACTTGGCTTTGGTTCTCTCTGGCTGGTTATGCATTTCTTTTCATGGCCTAGAAAGCTACTATGAAGTTGATATAACTTTAGCTTCATAAAGAACATGAACCTCAGCAGAGTTAATTTTGTATTTTTTGTAATTATATAAGCAGAACAAGATGCATACATTTCCATACTAAAGATTGCAAATTCTAAGAATTTTTGTAACATTTCTTGTCATCGTCACTAGTAGGTATTTTAAAGTCCTTATGAATTCGTATAAAGAGGTACATTTCATCTAGCAAAGGCATGAGGAAATACGTTACACCTGGTATCCCTATCATCATTTAAAATGAAGAACAGAAATTATGACAATGAATTAGTTTAGCACTTTCCTTCATTTTGTGCACACAGATGTTTATTCAGAATGTTATGATGTTTTAAAATTATTTTTTAAAATACTTGAGAGCTGGTTTTTAAACCACTAAAATAATTCAATTAAAAATACTGTTTAAAAACATCACAAAAGTTTTGAAACAAATTAGTTTAGTAAGTCCTAACTTACCTGTCATTATTTTCTTATCAATCTCAAGCACAAATACAGGCTGGGAGGAGAATGGATTGAGGGTAGCCCTGAAGAGAAGGACTTGGGAATATCGGTGGATGAGAAGCTGAACATGAGCCAGCAGTGTGCACTTGCAGCTCAGAAAGCCAACCGTGTCCTGGGCTGCATCAAAAGAAGCGTTTACCAGCAGGACGAGAGAACTGATTCTCCCCCTCTGCTCCGCTCTCTTGAGATGCCACCTGGAGTACTAGGTCCAGCTCTGGAGTCCTCAGCACAGGAAAGAAAAAATCCAGTCCACAGGAGGGCCACAAAAAAGATCAGAGGGCTGGAGCACCTCCCGCACGGGGACAGGCTGAGACAGTTGGGGTTGTTCAGTCTAGAGAACAGAAGGCTCCAGGGAGACCTTATAGCAGTCTTCCAGTACTTAAAGGGGGCCTGCAGGAGAGATGGGGAGGCACTCTTTTATCAGGGAATGTAGCGATAGGACAAAGGGTAAAGGTTTTAAGCTGAAAGAGGGTAGATTTACATTAGATATTAGGAAGAAATATTTTAATGTGAGGGTAGTGAGGCACTGGAAGAGGTTGCCCAGAGAAGATGTGGATGCCCCATCCCTGGAGGTGTTCAAGGCCAGGCTGGATGAGGCTTTGAGCAACCTGGTCTAGTGGAAGGCGTCTCTGCCAGTGGAAGGCGTCCCTGCCCATGGGATCCCTTCCAACCCAAACCATTCAATGATTCTATGATGATAATAGGGACATTGTTTGACACTTGAGTAGTACTTTATAAATTTTGAGTAATTACTCCTCACAACATGTCCAGTGAGGGAAATCAGCATTATTACCTTAGCTTTGGTGGAAGAGAAACCAAGGCAGAGAAAAGCAAGAACTGTTTAGGACCTGAGGTCCTAGCGCAGCAGAAGAAACATTCAGGAAAGTCGCACGAACCCTTATCTTCCAGACACTGGAAAAATGCATTTAATAAGTGTGTAAAGCTGTTCAGCCTTTTGACACCACATGTCAAAACTTGCAAATCATCAATTAATTAAAAAAATACAGAAGAAAATGTTTCACAGGGAAACAGCAAATTAAATATATTTGTCTTTGCAACTCCACTATGCCACTTCTGTGATCATGTTTCCCTTGTACTTTGTATGGATCCAGTGTAAACTGCTTGGGGCACATTTCTTCTTCAGATCTTTGCAAATTGCCCTTTGGAAGTGCCTTTCTGTCTCCATTGGCTATACCAGGTCCCTACAGTGCCAAGACTCCAAACTTAGGCATTGCAGTTAGTTGCCTGAAAATGGATGAAATGAAGGAGGCTTTCTGTACCTACGGGTCACTTAAAGGAGATAATGTGACATTCACGGAAAACTGAAATACATCTGTGGCTATCAGAAACAAAGGCTCAAAACATACTTGCAAATGCTTGTGTGCATTTGCACAATTCAGAATAATATGTATTAGTTTGCTCTTTTTAGTCAGTTCCATGAGGTAATGCTTCTGTGGATGCAATTACTGAATTTAGCTGATAATAAACAGAGACTATGTTGACTGTAAAGATTTCAAAATGCCTGGCGCACTTGGTAGAAAAAAATTATTTCTAGTTGTAGTACTACAGAGCAGTCCACAATGAAAAGTGCTAGAGTATAATTTAAGCAACAGTGGGGAAAATGCAGTTATCTTCTTGTAATTTGTGTACAATCTTTGAAATAGCAGTCTCTCCCCACATTGCAGAAATAAAAAACTTTTTATTGGGAACTATGTGATTTCCTTCTGGATCAAAATTTTGGTACTTCATGCTCTCATATATTGGAAAATTCCCTTTTAGTCTATCAGACTTCATGTCAACATTGGAACTAATGAATAACACTTCTCATTCTATCCAACATACAGCAGGAAAACACACAATGCTGCCTGTATCAGTGTTGCAGACTGTCTCCATTGCACCTCTAGCACCTCTAAAGAATGCAGGAATAGTGCCAGACATTAATTTCCATTCTCACACAGCACTGCAACAGTTATGTCTTGTTTCCATGAACTCAAATTAGTTACATTTCATTGTGCATTTTACGCACTCCTGGACAAGTTTGTGATAAAGAAATTAAATTGCATTGAATGTTAGTATAAACAAAGAACTGTATCTGGCTCAGAAAGTCCTTGCTGTGCAGACAGGTAGAGTTCAAAAGAGTACTGAGACTACTCTTACAAATTTTCCCAGTCAGCTGCTGTGGGCCACAGCGGGAGACACCGTACCAGGTTAGATGAACATTTGGTCCAAGACAGTAAGGTGTATCTAACATTCTGACAGAGACATTCTGCCTTGGAAAACCTGCCAGTGCAGAATGACAACTGTAGGTGATCCTTTCATCAAAAGTCAGAGTCAAAAAAGTACTTTAATACTCCTGGCTGCCTTTTGATGACAATGCAGGACTAAGTATGAGGAAGAAAGCTTTCATTAATACAACCCAGCTAATCAGTTCCCTTAAAATATCCATTTTAAGAAACTTTTCTCCACAGAATACATGGAGAATTTTAAACATGCTAAAGAAACAAAAAGATTTTTGACTCCATGTCACTTCTACTCTTTTGAAGAAACTTTCTCTATGAGAGAACACAGAAGTGGTCACCCAAAAGCACATTCAGGCCTGTACCTTGTCCCCAACAGGATGCGGAGGGAAGCATCAACTGGATGGAAGCATGCAGTTATACATCGCTAGAATTTTCTCCTATACTCATGCTATTACTTGAGGAGTTTCTTTGTCTAGAAATGCTGTCTCTGTATTTGCTACTTGTTAATGGATTTTTGTTTCACTTAATTTCCATAATGGTTTTCTCAACCCTTTTAAACTTCTAAAATCCACACCTAGTAATACAGTTCCACATCTCAGCTACCTGTGCCCAGAAGCAGCTCTTTTGGTATACTCTGAAACTGCTACCTACTAGTATTATTCAGCGATTGTCTCATGGCACTGGAAGAGACAGCTTCCAGTGTACAATAAGTTGCATTAAAACCATTAATGTGATTGGATGTTCATCCTTGGAAATGCCACACAGAAGCAAACAATCTAAAACTGAATTTTGCAGGAGTTATCCTGGGAAACAATAGGAATGCATCACTGAGAAATATATCCCCTTTGAGAAACTTACTTTAGTATACCTTAATGGAATTCAGTATTTTTAAAATGGATTAACATAATTAAGAAAAAAAAAACAAAGAAAGAAATGTTAATATCTTGAAAATTGTTTTGTTTTGGGTGGTGGTTAAACAAAAACAAAGTGATATACAAGAAAGAAAAAAGACTATAACAACAGCATGTATTTTCTGTTTGTCAAAAGTTCTTTACCTTAAGAAATACATAGAAAATTAAAACATTCAAATGCACTGTCCCTGCATTAGAGTTATTAAACTGGAGATTATTTGTTTTTGGAGCTGTAGGACTTCAGGAATACAGCATTTACCACCTGTGAGGGAGCATCAGAGCCATCTACTGGGGTCAGCCCATTGCTGCTGCACAAGATTGATCTAACAAGCAACTGTCTCCCCAGAACAGCAATACTAAATTAGTATTCAACCATAAAACTGCTGTTATATAAAAATTAAAAAAAAATCCATAAAATCTAAGATAAAATGTAAGTTGTAACAGTGACGAATTGGATGTGTATGGGGAGGTGTGAGTGGTTCATCCTCAACTGAAGTTTTAGAAATACATTTTTTAAAATAGTGTTTATTTGTACATAACACAGAGAGTAAAATGCCTTCTATGAGTGTTTGGTGATCAATTTAAATGGAAAAAAATATAATTAATCTTTTTAGTATCACTTGATACTAAAAAATCAAGTGTGAGATTGAGATTTTTCAATCTCTTTCCTCAAACAGAACTTTATGTGTGTGTATATATATATACATATGTATATTTAGAGACACATATATAAAAGGACTAATTCCCTGCTGTAACTCAGTTAAGAGCTAGAGAGCAGAGTAGTCCCAGTGTCCCGTAAACCTACTGGAATAGCTACCTCCACTCTCCAAGTATTTGTTACACCAAAACACTATAACAGATTTTATTGGAATTTGCAGAGCTGAATTTCCAATTAGGCTTTTAATAACTGCCGCATTAAATATTTTAAAACCTTCTTCTAAAATAGACTGTATGCATACAGAGAAAAACGTCATGCTTATAGCTACTAAGAACCTACACTTGGAAACTCCTAAAATTAACATGCAATTGCTTTAACTGTATTAGCTAGGAAAATAGGCAGTCTTCTCAATTACAAAAGCTTTCACAAAACAATATAAACAATCCAAAGTGAGATTCATTTAGCCACATTATAATAATATTTCCATCTTCTCCCTTAATTTAACGATGCTGCCCTCCTGTGGATGTCAGGATATGTATAACGCAATGGCCTAGACTAAGAGAATCTAGTTCAAATTGATCCCGGCTACCCGTTTGTGACTGACTTGAAGAGGAAGGAAAATGCCACTGTGTAACCACAAGAAGCGGTTAAATGAAACTTCAGGGTAAGGACTGTGAACCTTATATTACAAATAGTTTTAAAATTAATATTTTAAATAAATAGAATGTCTTATTATTCCACAATCGTATATACGGGAGCTCAGAGTTACACATATTAACAATGTATTTATTCTCAAATTATAGGGAGAACATTCATTGCATAATTACAAGTTACTTCATCCACTGAAGTGCCAACACAGTTGAACACAAGTATAACAAAGATCATCCAACAACCCAAAAAGCATGGAAATCATTTGCAAAAGTATCAGCATTTGGTAAACTGAAAAAGTGCCAATTGGTGAAACTGTAATGTTTTTTTCCTGGTACAGAGATACCAAATACATCTTGAGGAATTATTGAGTCAAAAATGTGTTACATCTGTAAAGAAAAATATCAGAAACTGTTTGGAATATAAGAATTTAAAATTAAGGAGAGATAATCAATTATTCAAATAAATTATCTCATGCAGAAAGTAAATCTTTTTTTATCAAATACATTTCCATAACGCCACTGTTCTAATAAGCTCTGTTACTGTTTAACTGGAAATTAATATTATGCACTAAATGATTTATATAATTTGAGCTCAACTATACTCCATTAGAGTTGTCAGACTTGTTAAATTATTGGTTTAAAACAGATCAGTACGGAACAGATACCAAAACCACTAAAGTACAATATTAGAGTGAAATAACACTGCTGTTTTTCTTCTAGATGAATTTGTAAATGCTGACAAATTATGCTTAAAGTCCTAATGATAAAGAATGCTCAAAACCGCACTTTTCTTTCTGAAGAAAGTCTAAAATTGCTAAAAGCTACAAAAGGTACAGTGATACTTTCTGATTCTACAATATAATGTTGGGAAGTAAACACTTCAGAATCTTTTTTGTCTTTAACTCAGAAATAAAAATGAAAAGTGAAATTCTAGATTTTAAGTCAAGGCACTCCCTGCCAAAATATTTTATATATTGTTGAAAAGACTGTGAAATAAATAAAAAGTCTCAGGAAAGCAAAAAACCATAAGAAATTACTTTGGACAAGATGACATTTAGTATAAGTCACACGCTATTTTGTGCCAATTAGCAAAGCTGCTAACATGCCATCTCAGTAAAAAACAATTGACCTAAGTAGTGGGGCTAATTAAATGAAATAAGATAATTAAATGCTTCTCAATATTAATAAAAAATTATGGCTGAAAGTGTTCCATAATGCTGTCTTTTTGCTTTCCTAATACCTGTTTTTCTGCCAAGTTTTAATCAGTGTATCTATACGCATAAAAGTCAGATAGTGTCCAGATGTTAATGTGTTAGTGGTAGGAATCAGGTGTCCAATTAAAATTCACTGAGTGTACAAGGAAGAAGCCCAAGCCTTTCATTAAGTAGAATACATACAGCTCAATTAAAAATGAATGTAGCATTTGTGATTAAATTGAACACTCACATTCTGTAATGGCAATAAAATTTATACATTACTTATGATTACTTTATTAACTTAATCTAGGGATCAGAGTTATCTCGTTTGAAAACGCATCCATTGCTTCTCAATATACAAAATAATGGTAAAGCTGCATTTACACAAATTGTTGGTTCCTCTCCTCTGATGCCTTTTTTTTTTTTTTTTTTTTTGGCATATGTAATGAATGGAAGAAAAACAACTGTAGCGTTTTTGGAGATCTTAGTCTAGCATATGTTCTCAGCTACTGGCAATATGAACTGAGCCACGTTTCTTATTCTTTTCTACTTGGTCAATAGCATGGTGCAGTCCACTTAAAACTTTGAACTTAAAGTGGTTTCAAAATTTAAATAAGCTTATAATACCAGTGGTCAAAATCAGAAATGGAGGAACACATGATAAAAACAGTAACTTCTAAGACACTGATTTACTGAACAAGGGTTAGTAGTTTTGTGTTTAGGAATCTCTTCTCTCACCAGAACGAAACAGCTTCTCATCTTTGGAATAAACTTTGAAGAAAAGCAGATAGCAGTTTTGAGCTGGCAACCTTCTTATGTTATCAGAGCAGCTCTCCATCCGGTAAAGCAAGGGAATTTGGTCTGACCCCAAAGGAGACTTAGCAGTGGAACTCAAACCTACACCTACCACAACACTTCCCCTGCCAATTTGTCCTCAGTTTACTCTATAAAAGCAGCATGAAAGATAAATCGAACAGATCTTTTCCGTCTCTTGCTCCAAAGACAACCATGCACAGGATTTAACATGCCATTTCATATGCATTCGATCTCTTTTATCATTTATGCATAAAGTGAAAAAAATCCCCAACCCACACATTAAAAAAAGACAAAGCAGTACCACAACACTGAACAGACACAAAGCTAATTTAGGGTGGGATTAAATTAAATCAGGTTTGTGACAGTAAGCATGCTAGAAAGTTAATTTGTAGTGCCGGGTGAACTCTTCATTACAGTTTTTATTTAAATGAAAAGACAGTGAGGTAATCTTGCATAACTCTGTATGAAAGCACTGCTACAACGACACTCTAGACACCACCAGCCTGCCAAGGTGATGCTGTCATATTGTTTATTTGGGGATGTTAGATGTGCTTGAGGACCCTGACAAAATGCTACAGTATGGAACTGCCAACACAACTGTGTTGACATTTAACAGGATGTAGACTATTTAAAGGGAGCTGGCTGTGATGAATACACTATTTGGGCAAAACAACAGTAGTTCAGGGCCATGGAGACTCTGTTATGTCAAAATTAAACGTAATACTGTAATCATTGAAATTACACTACTGTTGAGAAAAAAACCAACAGTAGTGCAGGGCCATGGAGACTCTGTTATTATGTCAAAATTAAACGTAATACTGTAATCATTGAAATTACACTACTGTTGAGAAAAAAACCCACTAAACTGAATTTATAGAAAGTTACCGCTGCCTTTACATTCAATATTGTGTTAAAATTAGTTTTGCCCAGACAGAGTAGTGTATTATGAATTGAAATCCACCCTCAGACACAGCATGTCACAACTGACACTACCGTATCGAACTGAGCCAGCATTCTGGCACATCCAGAGGGTTACATTGGTTATGTAAAATTAGCATTTAACATTAATTTTGCTGTCATAAGCACCTTTGATTTTATAAGGTTTTATATTCCAAAAGACAAAAATTAGGTGAATTTTATGTTCCTACAAGTAACAGATGGACAGCTCAAGCGACAGGAGGACACAACAGGCAGGTGGCATGATCACCTCCTTGCAGTTAATAGTACTGGCAATCTCTGTATAGAAGTAATGCCAGGCCATGCCAGACCATATGCAATGTCAACGCATGTCAGGTGGAAACAACTCTTTCTTAAATTCTGTGTCACAGATTAGTATATTGCACCAAGACACAAGTCAAATAGTGTAACGAGAAAGGCAAATAAATAAACTGTATCTTTCACCTGCATGATATGTGTGCTATGCTGATTTGTAATAGAAGAAAGCAATATAAACAAAATCTAAACCAATTATTTCAATAATGTTTGGTCCTGCAGTCTGATAAAATAATATTGATTAGGTGACTATGTACAGTAATAATGTTATGAATATCACCATCACTTACATCATCATTACTACAGACTCATGCATGTAAGGGAAGTTTCCAGACAAATTTCAAAATGAACTTAGATGGCAAAAAAGGTAAAATTTACAATACAAAAGAAATAAAAATACAATACAAAATACGGACTATATATAATTCTCAAAAACGTTACGAAGCAGGGATACTTGCATGTGATTTCACTCTAAAGATACTGTCAGCAACATTTTGCGTGTATTTACAGAGTAGTAATTTTTTTCTCAAGTTTTAAGCAAAACTAGGAGTACAAGTCAGATGTTGTTCTGAATGATACTTTGTCAAAGCTATGGGAACTGTGTAACAATAGCATAAAGCAATCTATGTGTCCTGGGTTAAGCTGAGACAGAGTTGTCTTTCTTCATAATAGCTAGCAAGAGGCTGTGTTTTGGATTTGTGCTCAGAAGAAAGCTGATAAGAAGTGATGTTCACGCACTGCCAAGGTTGGCAGACCGGAGAAGCCACAAGGGAGCACAGCCCCAGTTACTAGCCCAGGATTTGATCTTAGGTTCAGGATTGAGACCCAGAGTGGCCAATAATCTATTCCATAACATACACGTCATGCCCAGTATATAGGTGAGGACCATCCAGAAGATCGTCCCTTTTGGTTACGGATCTCTTTTGTTCCAGGTCATC
>NW_010100157.1:50323-77266 GCF_000699245.1 Pterocles gutturalis
ATTGTGTGAGTGGGTGTGTGGTTTGGCCCCCAGACAAGGGATAACCCATCACACTATGCTAAAGAAGCTAACCTGAACGTTCCAGTCCGATCAGAGTCTCCTCAATCAGAGTACAGAGTTACTGGGAAGTTCTCACTACTCTGAACTTATTACTGCAAATTTGAGAACACCTCTGACGTGATAAATTTTTTTTTAACTGTTCATCATTTATTGTAGTAAAAATAAGCAGTGTACTCACTGCTCTAATTTTAGTGAGACAAATGACCTTCCCATATTTCACTTCATATGCATGTAGTGACTAAACTGCTCAGGTTATGATCTTCCATGTGAGGACCTAATAAGACACATATTTTGTTACAACATAATATTTTTTTTTTAAATACCACCTTCAATTCACATGGCACTGAATGGTCAACCCATCTATTATTCTTATCTTGCATATGAAAAATACGTATATGTAAATTAAACCAAAGTTATTACTTAGTGCTTTAGAACAAAAACCAGTTACAAATCACACTAAGCTTTAGATTTTCTCAATTCCTCACCTACAATATCATGAATTCAAGGTCTATTTTCAGTTAAACAATAGTTCGTCATTTGGCCTTGTAAGTTACCATGAGCTTTGGTACTTTTAATGAAAATATAGTAAATTTCCTTTTTACACATTAGCTTTCTGAAGCTGTGTTTTGAGCCTTTTGAATAACAGGCAAGACTCTGCTTAGATTTTGTTCTTTACATCTTTCAAAAATCCAATAAAGCAAACATTTACAAGCACAAATGTAAACCTTACACAGGAGCATCTATTTAATGGATTTTCAGGTCTGAACCCTTGCTTGAACTGTTGACATGGGCATCAATAGAAGTTGTTGCCCAGTTTTGCCCAACAACTTTTAGGTACTTAAAAGAAGTACCTAAACAAAAAGGATGCATCTACACTGATGATCTACATTGTCTGAATAAGGAGTGTGCTTTTGAAGTGAATCTCTCTGTCATCCACCATTGCAGCACTTGGTTCACATTGCAGAATTCAGAACGTGTGAACTAGACTCCTCTTGCATGAAATGAAATCAGGTGCGGTGCTCAGCTAGTGCATCTCCCATATTCCAACCAATCAAAGGGCACTCAATCTAGGACAAGACCAGGCAGAGGCTGAAGTAAACCCCCAGAAATGTCTATAAAGTGATTATCAGGTCCTCAGCAACCACTGAGTCACTTCACAGATCTGTTTGGGCACACTTCACACTTGGCTCCCTTTGTAGTCAAGAAGGAGGCACAGGCCAAGCACAGTTCAGGTCTTCCAGATTTCCATCTCTTTGTATTGGGTAGCATAATTTTGGCAGCCATCAGTGGTTAAAAATCCTTCATAGGTGCCTCAGTTAGACAAGTCCAGGTTACTGTTCTTTGCACCACTCATCCTTTAATTCTTTGTCCATGGTAGGATCATCGCAGGCAATCCGCCATCTGAGTACAGGCCTTAATCTCATCCCACTGCCGCAACAAGTGGCTGTTGCTAGAAGGTACTTAGTCAACCAGTCTCTCTCAAGCATGATGTTGCATCCAAATTTGCTCAAGTAGAATAGCCAGGAATCAGGAGTCAGTCACATGAACTATGACAACAAGTCCTCAGTGACGCTGCAGCACAGCTCATCACCATGTTTATGGTCAGAAAGTGAACTCTTCTCTAACATGATAAACTGAAAATTGCTGCCGAAGCTTTTTTCACTTCTTTTTTCCCTCACATATGCACACAAAGACCATGAAGTTTAGAACACATATACAACTGAACTTGTATAATTTTTGCTTATCACAGAACTGAAGAAAACCCATCTTAACATTTTCAGAAGCATGTAGCTTTTCAGTGAAATATAAGAAAAAGGAACACCCTATATAAACAGTTTTAGTGATATTTTTAATGTGAGTAGAATCATGACTTAAATATAAATTACATATTCATGAGAATAGATTCCTAAATCTATCCTCAATTCTTTCACTTCATGTTTTAAAAAGTTACGAGTAAAAGCAAAGCCAATTTTTTTTTTTTAAAGAAAAAATTTCATTTTAAATTTTCTGACTATTAACCTTGCTTAACCCATAGATCTTTTCCACATAAAGTCTGTTGTGGTTAAGCTAAGTGAGTTTGGATCTAAATTTATATCTCAGCTTTTACAAATATTTCAGATTAATTACTATGGAATGAATGAAGAATGACACCTTAATTAGTAATGTTTCTCTCTGCAATTAAGATTCTCTTGGCTTCTCTTAGCAATTAAAGTGGCAGTGGCATATCATTAAGGTCTTCAAGATTCCCCATGCCTCCCCAGAAGCAATTACTATGGGAAGCACTGAAAATCACGCTTATCACTATAAACTGTTCTCTAAGGATTTGGCAGCAGGATAAATACTTTTGCTTCTTCCTTCCATAGTAATTTTGCATTAACCCATCATCATTACCCAATCAATCATTAATGTAATTTTAATCTACCATTTTTCATGAAGTTCAATTTTCATTTTTAAAAAGTGATTACAGTCAATTGATCTTGCAAAAGTATATAATATCAAAATAAATTAAATTAAGACAGTTAACACATTAGAACTTTTCTCCATGGCAAAATACTAGCATTCATGTAGCATAATGAAACACTAGCATTTAGCACAATTTAAACTAGCATAACAGAAAATACTGCAACGAGATGCCTTTGAATAATAATAGTAAGGCATCCATACATCACTAAAAGTGAATTAAAAACCATGCCATTCTATCATGCTGCTTATAACGTACAAACCAGATTTTTACCTTAGTATATACAAGTGCATGTTGCCTTACGAATGTAAAAATTAGGACAGGTTTGTCAGAATTTAGTAAGAAATAGAAGATAATTATAGGTATATGAATTACTCTTTTGACCCTCTAACTAAACAAAAAATATACATCCAAATTTAAAAATGTTTATTAATTATGGGTTAAAATTTGACCAATATTTCTCCTGAACTGTAAAGTCACTCTTTTAGTTTGCAAATTTTGTGTTAGTTTCTTAGTAGTCTCATTCCATGCGTCAGAAGATCCTGAAACACTTGAGTTTACTGTGCATTGGGATTTACAAGCCTTGTCTTGCAGAAAGGGATACTCACACACTTGTCTTCAGGGTCTTGGATCTTTGGAGTCAGCAACTGTCTGAGAGTTACTGTTGAAAAGATAGATAATCTCTTCTTCCTAAATTTTAGTAAAAAGCTCTTATGGTTTTAAAAGAATCATGTACCTTCATGCATCAGGAAGAGTAGTTAAGTTACAGATCAGCAATGCCTGTCCTTTCCAGGTCAAAGTATTCAGCAATGACCACATTTCATGAAGTATTCTGAAATCTGCAGCCAGGATAGTTTTCATAGTATTTTCTGACATATCCTTCTGCAGGATCATTCACTGAGTAGAGAAAGTATGCTCCACACATACAAATATGTGGTTCTGGATGTTAGATGACATTTTGGCATACCTCGATGGAAAGAGAAGAGCAGACATTCCTGAACGTGCAGTGGTATTTGCTGTGCTGTATACTCCTATTGCTGTTTATATTTTTTACTGAAACTTTTTTCTTCAATAGTCCACTGTGTTTGAAATGCAATCACAGCCTATTTCATCAGCTACACAACACATCTTCCGTAAGTGGAGTTGAGTAAAACACTGGCTTTAATACAGTTTGCTTCAGCGCTGCAGAACTACCTACAGCTACCGCGCTTGACTTGATCAGTCCTAAGATTTTGGATTGCTGTGCTAGGTCTAGGTTGAACATGGATTGGAAAATGAAGCTTTGGAGTTCACAACTTTTATGTCTTCAAAGCCAATGAAACTTAACTGGAATTCTGATATTTTTTATGCCTTCCTGTCAGAGACTACAATGAAATCTTTCACGCAGTGGCTCAAAGGTCCTCTGTATATAGCAAGCAAATATGAGGTCATATTGTCCATGCTTCGAGTCCGAGCATGAGCCACCTCTAATTCAAAAGTGTTGTGACCATGATGGTGACTCCAACAGTTCTGCAGTGCGTGTGCTGGCATCACATTGTCAGTTTTTGGTCACTGTGGAGAGCTGGAAAAGCATAATCTCTCTCTCTCTCTCTCTCTCTCTCTCTCTTTGCTGTGAAGTCCTACAACCTCCTCAAATGGTTATACCAGAAATACTTTGTTAGATTAAAAAGAAACCTTTAATCACTTTTGCTTCATAAATAGTTTCTTTACTAAAGAATTCCCTTTAGATATGTCTGCTTTTGTTCATCTTCCATACTACTGCCATCTCCATTAGCTTATAAGGAACTCTTTGGAAAAGGGTTCATCTACATGGGTAGATGAGAATGAGGTTCTTGAGATGACTTGGGCACTAATTTTGAGGCCAGCTACACTCAGCAAACATTGTCCCAATTGCCAGGAACAGGAGAGAGAAGAAAAGCTGTGCACACTATAAAACCATAGCTAGAGGGAGTGACTAAGTTTTACTTAGACCCAACTGACTTGAAATACATACTTGATTCCTGTGATGGGATCCTCTTTCAGCAGACTGCTGCATCCCACAGTGGTTCAACATGTTATAACAAGATTTCACAAGATAACAACTGAGACAGCCTCAGGAAATAGGAGCATTTTTGGTTATATGGTTAGTGAATAAAGACTCATCTGAAGACTAAGGCTTTCCTTCATGGCAGGCACCCTTTACCCACGCATGAGGAAAGAATATTTTTTCATCAATGGCACAAAAGTAGTTTAATAAGCTCCCATTCGTATATGGATTACAGGTCATCTCAATATACTGGAAGGCCTGATGTTGAAAACGGCAGTGGGCAGTCTCTGTCAGGTATTTGCAGAAAGTTTTACCTTCTAAATGTATTTGAGACTAATCAGGAGTAATTGTAATATAAATGATAAAGAGCACTGATATCCTCCAAGCATATTTCTTACAACTCTACTGTTCTTACGATAGGATAAGAAAATGCTTTCAACAAAACTGCAGATGTTAAAAATACAAATCCAGTGTGTCTGTTGCCAAACAGAACAAGTTATATGTGTCAGAGGACATGAAAAACCCTCAACTACCACCACTGCAAACAAAAAATTCTCTCCTGAACTTATTGATGTGACATTAATTTCATATAAAATACCTATTTAATTTCATTCATATTCATAAGAGCATATACACAGACACTACCTTATCTATAAAGACCAACATTTATATCTTGTAAGTAAACCAAGAAATATCAGCAGAAGTGAAGATATTTCTCCTAACTGCATGGTTACTGTAGCAAAATTGTCTTACTCTCTATCAAAGTAGCCCGAGTTTCATTTAAAATAAAAGGAGACTTAGCTTTTAAAAATCCCTTAGGCAGTTATGCGTAGTTTATCTCTGATCTGAATTTAGATTTCAGAAACTCTGAATTTGGCAGGAAAAAAGATGACATAACTGAGCCCCACCTCTTGCTCCAGTAATTCATCTTTCCAAGGCTTTGTTGTCTGGTGATTAGGCATTTATTTTCATTTAGAAGATAATCTATAATACTTCTGAATGCAGTATATATATAAAAAAGTTTACCTTACCAACTCCAGTATACTTTTTCATTTTTTTGTCTCCATAGCCAATGTCTCAGCATTGATAAACCAGCCTACTTAGTGGCTTTCAGAGAACTCTGACATAGCCTAAATACCTACATTTTTGGGCTGTTACAGTGAGGACATATGACTAAATGATGCATAAACTATACAATGTTACATAAAGTTTGCAAAATTCAAACTCAACAGTTTCTTCCATATGACTTTCCTTATGCTTCCCAACCTTGACGTTCAAAAACAGAACAATAAGCCTTCTACCAAAGGACAGCGAGAACCTTGCTCTTCAAAGCAGCAGCTGAAGTCAGGACTCTACCAACTTTTTTCAAGCTGGAAGAAAAAGTGCAATAGCAACAAACAGCAAGCTAGATGGTGCTAATGTACTGACTTTATGGTTACAACAAGCTGTACTGCGCACAAACTTGGAAAGACAAAACAAATGTTATGAAGAGATGCAGAAGAGTTTACGTATGTAGATGAAGAAATACTATAGTTAGAAAAGTATCTACTTCTCTTAACATTTGGTTCAGGCAACTATGTTGCGTTGATAAGAAATGAAAAAGAGCAACAGGAATCTCTCAGATACTGCCCCTCTCCCTTTTGTATGAGAAAAATGTGACCATCTTCACTAATGAGAAAAGTATTTTCAGTAACTGTTGAAAAGTAATGTAGAAAGTTATTGGTTTTATCTCCTGGAAAATAATACTAATTGAAGAAGTCAATGCTACATATTACCATATCATAAGAAGTATTAGTAAGGATTTTCTAAGATGTTGGATACATACGGGTTTCTAACACTTTGCTTTGCGTTGAAGCAACTGTACCTACTCGTTCTAAGAGAAACTAAACTTGACATTTTAGCTTAGCCAAAATTTTGGTTTTATTTAATCTTTTTAGTGGTGGTAAAACAAACTATTTAAAATTATTCTGACATATCTATGCATTTCAGGTCAGAGAAAGGTCTCAAACCAGTTTCAGATTCATTATATGCAACACCAAGGCCTAGCCTATCTGCGGCAGGGAGTGTGCAGCACTTACTAAGGGAAGTGTGATTGTGTCCTGAGATCTTACTTTATCTGTGTGAGTAACCCAGAACTGAAATAGAGTCATTTCAGTGTGGTCACCTTAAACATTTCTTTGAAATAATGATACTGGGAGCAGATCTCATTTTCAGATAGCCTTCAGATTACATATCTTGAAGTTATAAAGCTAATTCTGTTTCTCCTCCTGTCCTTCTTTGCTGGGTGACCATGGACCATGGAGCTGGCACCACCACCATTCTGGCTAACTTCAGTGTCCCCATGGCTCTCCTTAGCTGACCTATGAGCTCACTAGCAGCTATGAAAATGGTTTATCCAGGTGACAGTCACACACTACAGCCCTACCCACTGACAAGCCAACAGACCCCAGTTCTATCTTCAGCTTGGTCACCGAATTGCCTGTGACCTTGGGTGATCTCTGTTCATTCCTGTGCTTCATTTCACCCATCTGTAAAACACAGATAATTATATTTGTCTTCTTCTCCAATGAAATCTTTTATCTATGGTTGACAAATGCCATAAAAACAAGAGAAGAAAACTACCTATCATCTAATTCTGCATCTCGGAAGACTGCTAATGAGAGCATTCATCTCACAGATTTCCTTTAGCTCTAAAACTACAGCAACAGGAAGAGAAATGTGATACTTCAGTCACATACAGGAAACAGTAGCTAGATTTATTGTTGATAAATGCTCTCCTAAAAACATTTCATTCAATTCCAAGTGCACAAGAGAAAAAATTTTAACACGTTACCCAATTCATGCTAATCTTTATATTCATACACCCACAAAATAATAATAATAATAATAATAATAACAATGTTATGAAAAAAAATTATTTCATAGATTCCTTACCATTTTTGGAGAGTTACAAGTTTGAAAAAGTCATCAAAATAATTGCTTTACAGATGAGAGACAGGGAGAAAATCTGGGCATGAACACACTCAAGTGCTTGTAGAATGTACATTTCAAACACAAAAGTTTAAGAAATTAAAGGCATAACATTTCTATATGCAACATGTCATAGCAAAATAAACGCTGCTTTTCAAATCTAGGAAAAAGTTCTGAACAAGAGCTGTGCTGAAACGTTTTACTTTAAAAGTCAAACCCAAATGCTGCTAGTTGCTAATATTGTCCTGTTCGCGCTGTTCAAATTGTAAGAATTTAATTTTATGTTATTATTTATTTTCCTTTTTTTTGGTATGACCATTAAGCATTACTAATCCCTTTAAAGCAAGCTATTTGAAAAATTCTCAGTATTCCTTTTTTATTTCTAGATTGGAAGCAATAGAATAATACCTCTTAGTAACCACTAGGCTATGCTAACAGACAACTTCAGTGACATAAAATCTACTTTTAAAAATAATGCATGTTTTAAATGCATGCAGATGTGTAAAGGTACATTAAAAAAACCCCATGCATTAGAAAAGGTATTTACAGTAACCCACATATCTTGAGTGGATTAACCTGTCCTGTTTAGGTTTTCAACCCTAATTTAATTATGAGTTAAGAAGTGCCAAGTGAGCCTTCCTGAAGCAAACAGTGCCTCCCTAATGCTGCTATTCTAACATGACATCAATAAACAGGCTTTTAGCATTCTATATAGGAAGTTTTTAGGGCAAATTTTGCTTATTTCCTCTGATGATTTGTTTTACATTCAAGATTGAAACAGAAGAAATTAATAGAAATGTTAAAAAAAACCTCCTTTTGTAGGGATATTGGCTTTACTACCTTAATAAAGAAGATGAAAAAATATCTGGTATGTGCTCTGCATTTTACACAAGGAAGAGGCTACCACATTCTATGAGAATATGACAAATACATTACGAATTATGAGAAAGGAATCTCAAGTATCATGAATTGCCAACAATTGGAACTGTTGTACAAATCCCCATTAGTGAGTGACATTTACCTCGTCATCACTAAGAATTTCTAGCTGTGCATGCTTCCCCTTGTAATCTGCTTACAGGGTTTAAATAGAAAAGGATGGTTCTATATCCTTTGGGTTGTTTCATACTTTGAGAGACTTTCATGCCAGAAAAAAAAAAAATCTAAAATAAATAATAGGATTATGTTTACTGTAAGACATACATGAGCATTCCTTATTTTTCAAGCATATAGAAGAATGCACAGAAAAATTATAGTGTTTTTCCTTAATCAAGTGTTTTTATAAGAATTACATTAGTGGAGTAACACAAGATTAGCTGTATGAATGTGTCAGAGTAAACACTAGTGTAAAAGTAATGTGGTTGGCAAAGCTACCTCCTTTTCACAGAAGTACAAATGAACTGCAATCGAGAGACATAGTAGTGTTGAGTCATAAGGATTAGTATTTCTTGCTCTTAGAAAGGTTACAATTTACAATGAAAAAAATACCAAGTTTATAATTTTATTTGAAATATAATTAGTTGTTTTGACTGTAGAAACCCAAGGAAGGAACATGATCTGAAGGTGCTGCAGTCCAGAATACTATTTGCAAATTAAAAATCTCAGTTTAAGTATAAGACAGTATAATTTGTAAAACTGAATATTCTTGAAGCATAAGTGAAATGCAGGTTTTGAGGTCTTTCAGCACATCCTCTGTGTCAATAAGTAAAGCCAGTCTTAAATAGAACAAACTTTTCTGAAGGAGTAAAACTGTAAACCTACAATTAGCTTGGGCTTGTGGGTTTTGCTGACCTTGAAGAAATGGAAACATTTGAGAGTAGCTCCCATATCTGAAAAACATGGTCTCTTATTACCATTATTATTTTTTAATCACGAAAGATCATTAACATAATAAAACCTCTCTTTCTGCAATTGGCTGTGGGGTAAAATTTTAATTCAACTTTGAATAAATTTTGAGATTCTCAACTGAAAGGCATTATCTAATGCCAACAGATTCCATTTTTCCCTACGAGACAAATACGAATTTTGTATGTTAGCTTGTTAACTCAGACCGACACAGAAAACGAAAGCTGTCTAGTTCAAAGATTGGGCAAAAATAAAGCATGGGATGTTTCTGAAAAATAAACTGAATTAGAACTTAATTGGGATAATCACACTAACTACATTAGAAGCCCATTATTAAGGTTGTAAAATTCAACTTGTTAACACGACAAAATTCCAGCAACAAGGATGATCACATTCTTTCACCCTTTTATTTCCCTGCCTTTTATGTACTCTATGACACTGTGCTTAAATATCTGATCACATACTAAAAAGAAAATAAAATAAAAAAACCAAAACCTCCCAGCCCTTTTCACTCTTCAGGATAGCAGCAGCTGCCTTCCAGCTCTTCAACACTTTATTTTCTCCTGTGGCCTGTTTCATTACATGGTATGCAAATACTGCTTTACAGAGAGAATCGAGTTCGCTTTGCTACCTCGTGCAGGTTCACCAGGGATCTGCAGAGACTGGCACCACAATAACACAGCACAGCAGAGCATAAGTCTTGGCCATGTGTTAGAGAAGTGACCATGCCCCACTTCTCCCCAGCTTGTGAGGTATGCAGGAATCTTTTCTAACATTTGCTTCCCAAGATTTACCTTCAAATGCCTACGACACTGGGAAGTGGTATTATTCTCATTTTGTAATGGGAAAACTGAAGTACTAAAAACTTTAGGCTTCAGATAGTAAGGTGAAGATCTAATTTTTAGGATATTTAGACTCTAACAGCACACTGTATATTTATAACCCGGTTTCCACTGATTTCAGCTAGTAGCTGTGAGTGTTGGGGACCTCTAGAAAACCAGATTCCAGATTATCAAACTGGGCGTAGAAAACAAAGAACGTACCACAACTTACTATAGGTGGAAATGTTTCGGTCTCTAACAGGCAGGTTCTTCTGTGTAGCACAAATGGGGACAAAAACCAGTTCTTCCAGGCACCCCTCAGCTACCTTAACCACAAAATATTCCTTTGCTTTCCCATAATACTGTCCATCATCCACCATGTGTTTCCAGCCTCTTCCCAAATGAGGATTTATCTGATAACACAGTATTAGTTCAGAACCAGTAACAGCTTTACTCTGTGTGCTGAAGCAGGTGGGAATTGAATCCCTCTTGAAAAAATAGCAAACGACTACTTAATACTTATACTCACCCAGAAAGTCAGGAGAAGGCTGCAGAGAGTGTCTGGATGATGGCTTTTCATAACATTAATGGTTCCTGACTGTACACATCAATAATTCTTCTAGCAAGTGTTTTCTTCTCTCCAAACAAACACCCTCTTCCTTCCTCTCACTGCACCTCCAGTGCCGTCACACAGTATTTCATTAACCTTTTCAATGGTTATTGGAGGAATCATTAACCTTTTATTTCATTTCACACATATTTGTGGTGGAGGAGTCCATACAGCCCTCCCTCGGTGCTCTAACTTCTCTAGACAAATGTGTAGGTAACAATCGTTATAGCTAATGGCTATGAAGAAAAGGAAATGATGACTGACTTCAAGCATTTTTGGTGGGAAGAACAACAATAGTTGCCTGGAGAATAATGACAACAGTGACCCTGAAGTAAAATGAAGAAGTAAAAAACTGTGCCAGGAGATTAGGATTCAAAAACAACATAAGGAAATAACCATAAGCAGCAGATGAAGGGATAATGATTTAATTAAATTATTGAAAGTAATATTTGATTGGGCAATCTATTTAATGCTCAGACAAGAAGACTAGTGACATAAACTAGTATAGAAAAGCAAACTGGGGGATTAGGAAGACCCCCTGAAGACCCCAGAAAAACAGCTCCCAGCCAAGAAATCCTCTGGGGAAACCCAGGAGCACGATGGGAAGAAGCATTGGAGTCTTGTCCTTGTTTCTGGACCCAGGTCAAAATAAGTTGCATTGTTATACCCCAAGTGGGTTTGCAGACATCATGACTCCATCATTATCCGTGACCTCATAAATGAAGACTTCTTCCAGTCACCTGTTGGTATAGGTGCATGGGAGCACAACACCCCTGACTTAGCTATAGTGTGGAGTAGGCAGCTGAACCAGGTCACATGCAAGTTAGGTGCGTCTGTCACTGTCATGTACTGCTTCTCACTGATGTTCAAGTCATCCCATCCTCACAGCTGCCTTTTGACAAACCACTGAAGAACGTGGGCAGCCCTGTGCCACCCTTGCAGCATTCACTACTTCAGCTGACTGAAACCACTGTAGTGGACTGAATCTAGACACAGATATGCCATGACTACCAAACCGTTTCTGAAGTGTTTGGTGAGTGCAAATTAATAGGGCGGGGTATGGGGACTAACAGGAGAGCATCACGCTTTAGTACAATTTTCTTGCCTACCTAAGTCCTCTCCACTCCAGCTTATTCATGTCAGCCCATTCTTCCTGCTCTCTCCTGTCACATTATCCCATTTTCCCTTATTCAGCTCCACAACTTGTTTCCCTCTCTTTCGTCTCAGCTCCTGATCACCAGCCCTAGGCTTCCAGCCAGCAAGTGTCATTGTTACAGTCCTGACCACTTCTAAGTTTCCCAAAACCAAAATGAGGGCTGAGGTTGATACCTGGGAAATTTCAGCCCAACCAATTACAGCTTTGCCAAAACTTAAGTTGGTTTTATTTTTTTAAAGTATTGAATATAGGAAATTTTGGGAATTGTTGTTTGTATACAATGAGCAGAAAATTAACAGAAGGAGATTAGAAAGAAATCTAGATAGTATGGCCACTACATTAATTCTACATTAACATGTTGAATAGTCCCCTTTTTTTGGAAGGTAGTTCTATTTAATATTCCATATAGTTTCAGTGTTACACAAAAAAGCCATCCTTAAACTGGTACACAAATTTGTACACAAATTCCTTTCAAGAGAAATACCATACAGTGGACAGAGAAAGAAAAGAGAAGACTATGGTGCAAGTAACATCACATTCAGGTATATACTTAATCCTACTGTAATGGAAAAATATTTTTCTCCTAAATAACAGGTTTTTTTTCCAAAGTGCTATAAATTGTAACATTCAAAACCAGTTTCTAAATGACACTGTACTCTTAGTTCTGCATTTCTGAGTTAGCTCATCATCTGTCTTTACACATCACTGAACATCTGAAATGAATGTTATTCCTGACTATTCCAAACGTTATATATAAAATGAGTACATAACACAATGCCATACTATAGCAACTGTTTTACACATTTATAATGTTTTACAAACTTTATGTTTTTAGCTACATATTTATGGACACAATGCGGTAAAATAATAAACACAAATACAATAATAAAAACAAAGAGACAGAAAATGGACACTTACCCACAGTGCTTCATGTGAGGTGGTTTATCCATTCTCACCGCCAGTTTAATTTTCAAGTCACTGTCCTGGCTGTTTTTGGGGACTATCATTTTATGCAGATCAGGTGACTTTGGGCTATTGGATGTTGGATACAACACTACCTGCAAGTCATAAAAAAAAAAAAATTCAATGAGTTGATACAAAAAAAATCAGATAGTCTTCAATGGAAATTTCCAAGCAGTGAAGATTCTACTTGCATCTCCTCCAATCCGACAGACGACTAAAAATGTTTCACAAATCTAATAAACCACTTGATTCAATCTTATTGTAATAAACAAATTTACAAAATGAACTTATTCATTTTCTTACAAATGGGAATTTTCATACTATGAGTTAATAATATTTCCTCCTCTGTTAGTTCATTCTGAATTAACAGTTTTAAACAAAAAGGAACAGTTTACACTTGAAAATGGTCATGTACAAATAAAGAAGAACCTAAACTTTTACATTACTTAGTGCGCTGCTGACAACATCCTATTGAAACAATGTGCTGTAGCATTATGCAATAGATCACCCCTCCAGTGGAGACACTGCTTGAGTGAAGAGAACTTTGTCTTACCAACTCCATTTTTTGATCATTAGCATTAATAAAAGCCAATTGTAGTAAAAATCACAGAAATTCGAGATGAACTCCAAAGCATCTTTGCTGCAAATGGGGTATAACAAATGTAAGATACTATGTCCAGTTCAGATGTGATATGACACAAATCTTCTGTTTAATCTACATTGGCAGACATATAAAAAAATTAAAAATAAACGGAATTTTTGAATATTTAATTTGTAAAACATTCATACAAATTTATTCATAGTTTTACTAGCTAGTCATGAATTTTAGATTAATACTAGTCACAAGCTGTTAAATATTTACTTATTTACCATCCAGAAACTTTATCCATTTATAGCCAGTACAATTAAATACGACTGCTTCATGAAATCCTTACCCACAGTCACACATTTAGCAGTTAACTGCCGCTGAAACATAATTTTCTTTCATTATAATCACAAGCACTACTTTTGAATCAATTTAGACTCTAAAATATTCTAAATGCTATTTGGGAGGATTTCATAACATTCAGTGAGTTCTGAATTACCATTATCATGAAGCACTATTTCCAAAGTAACAACACTCTAAAAAGTAGCTTTCTTCACATCTTTTACTTCCTCAAAACTAAAATTAATCATAACGTTAGCCATCAAGTTAATTTCTTATGCGTAGTACTTGTACCTTGTGTCACATATATAAAACACAATACATTCTCCTCTATGTTATTCGGAAAGTCAAATCAAGGACTTGAGTAAGTGTCTCCAAGCAAGCATAAATCTAACAGATGTTATTAAGCCAAAAATATTACAATAGTGTCATTCAGATCTAATCATGTGAAAGATGATGTAAGCTGAAGGCCTTCAGCTTCTCATCTCTGTATTTTGCAGAAACACGTCCCTGCATCCCGCTAATTTCAGGAGCTCTAGTGAAGTGGAGCAATATGATGCAAAACCCCTAATCACCCTTTAAACAGTGCAACCTTTATAACACCAGTGGGAGAAAGAACCTGTCAGAACTATTGAGTATGTTCAGTAATTTTAAAGAGATGGTTTTAAGAAATCAGAAGGTTACTTTTTTCTTCTGCAAATGTATAGCAAACACTATTTATAACAGAGCTTATTCCTTCTTTTCCAAGAAACAAGCCGATTCTCATTTTGAGTAAAAGCCATCCCTTAAAAAACATTTAAAAGCATTGAGCATGGCAACCTTTGAGTTCTGAAGCATCAAACAGAAAATGATTTTTAGTTTGTTTATATTTTTTAAATGCAAGACTATATAAACAGAATTATTACTCATTCCTTGCATTTCATCACTTGGCATTCACATAGCACTGTAGGTGATATTATTAATTTTTCCTTTTCTACAGGCTGCAGTTCCTGTTGTCCTGTAACAGCTTATTACAGCTCATGAATCTCAAACGACATCTTTCTCCTGTCAACTTCTTGAGTTTTTAGAATGACAATGAAAATATAAGCAGACAACTGTATAATTAATTCATAACTTCAGTACTGACAATTTCTTTTCTGAATTTTTAAAGAAGTATTTTGGAGCTTCATTTTTAAACCTCTCACAATGAATAAGTATCTGGCAGAATATTTAGGCACTGTGTTATGTTTGTATTACACTTTCTCATGTCTTCCAGATTTAAACAATGAGAGCTAAAAGAACTTTGTCATCAAGCTTTTTATCATTACACTCAAAGACACATACACACATGCACACAAAGCATTTGACAGGCATTAAGTATCTTCACAATAACCTTCATACTAATATTGCTTTTAAGGGGAATACTAACCATTGTGTACCATACCATCAGGTGGCACAAAGTGTGAGCTCCCATGAAATCACTGAAACCAAAACACTGCGCAAATGTTCCTTGATAGGAAAAGTAAGAAGTTGATGAAATTTGTATTAAAAGCATCTTCTTCACTATGGCATACTGCAATGCAATGTCATTGCCATTGCCCATGGAGAAACTTTCTAGGCTACTGTCTCTCAGATTTCCTTTCAGCACTGCTTAAGGGATTTTCTTTGATCTGCTGTTCTATAATCTACTTTAAAAAATAAAATGGTATCAAATCATGTGTCTTCTCTGGGGCATATAAAACTCACCTACAAGATACTCCTTGTGCCTAAAGCTTCTAAAAAATTCAAAATTCCTACTACATCATACATTTCTGAATTCATTTTTTAAATTCTATTTTCTCTTATTTTATTGTTCTTATATATGTGAATATCACCACTGTGGATTATTCAGCAGCAGCGCAGAGAACTATGAGTTGTTAGTCGAGGACTGTGCTTACAATAAGTAACCTAACAAGTAATCTGCTTTAAAAAGTAAAACCACCTATTAATGACCAGAACACTACATACCAAACATAGCTGCTGTGCATTGCATTGCTCCAGCTGATTTAAGGCAAATTAATAGTGTCAGAACACTCTGGGTTGAGGTAATTCTGTAAATTCAGTCATCTCATGATCATTAAAAATACTCAACCACATGTTCCGATTATATCTAGTATTACATTTCTTCAGATCACACTGTATACTGAAAAAGTGTCAAGTTCACTTTATGCCTGAGAGAGAATGCAGAGAGGAAAGGCTAATTTTATGTTATGAAATAAACACCCATTATTATTTGGCACATGGAAATTTATGCTGCTGGTCATTGCCTAGGCAAAGATCATATGAAAATTACCTAGCTAAATACATTCTGTTTTACTGATTTGAAAATAGCATTATAGACCAAAAATCCAATACTGAAGCTGGTTTGGGATAAGAAATAGATGACTAGGAACAGCCTACAGACCCTTCAATGTTATGTTGTTTGTGTAACTCTGGCCCTAGCCTTACTCATGGGACACTTACCTGTTTTGATAGAAATCTCTACTGACTCCTCTCAAGTCACCTTCTCCCCTAGCTTGAAAGTTTGGAGTTGTTCTGAGTTATGTCAGTTCCTCATCCAAAACCAAGTTTATGTCAGAAAGCCAAAAGCCACTGTCAGTGTGACAAGAAGTTCCCTCGAATGCCTCAGCAGCAGCCTGCCAAGCTCAGCACTGCAGTTGCGTTCTCTGAGCGTTAGTCATGATACACTGCTGCCAGGAGGATGAAGCAAAGGAAGCTCAAGGGAAGGGACACGGCTGGAGGTAGAAGTGGCAAGCAGCGATGGCTCTCTTGAAAGTAACTCCCTTAGAGAAGTTCTCACCTAGGGAAGCCCTAAAGAAAGGATTTATAAGAGCTTGATCACCAGTGGAGCTTATGAGCATTCTACACAAGCTCCATCATCTCACCTACTGAGTGACTTCTCACTTTTCAGCTATGATTGCATTACAGCTGAAACACTGAGACAAGGCTTTGGGTAACAAGTGGTTAAAAAGAAACCAAAATCAAACAGAAAAACCGAACAGGTAACAAGGTGAAAGAGCTATCTAAAATACTGTTGTTGACAAAAAACTGGGAAGACTTTGCAATTTATGCAATCAATGGACCTCTGCTGATGCTGCCAGCAGAACACTTACCTTAATAGATCTTAGCAATTGATAAAAGTTGTCTTCAAGTCCTTCCCAAACAGCCTGACCCACAAATCTAAGAGAGAGCATGCCTGAATGAAAAATATCTCAAGAATTTCTGATAAGAGGTATTCTCAGAGAAGCTACAGAGAAAACTTCTGTTAGTGTGGAAACAATAACACTCAGCCAGACATAGCAGGGTGCTGACAGGCAGGCTGCTCGGGGAGCAAGAGAAAAAGAGGGAGTGGAAGCAATCTCTTATCATTTTCCAAACTTAAAAAGACAGAAAAAGTCAGACCTGCAAAACCTCAGTCATGTCAAAATGTGATGGACAAACACATTCCCCAAGGATAATAGGCTTTAAATTAACATAGTCACAGTATGAAATCGTCTCTGCTCAGTGGCCCTCTGAATGCAGCACAGAAGATACCAACATGCCCACTGCAGTCGGCATTCAGAAATGAGGCAATCACACGAGTATGGGTACCTATCCAGTGAAGCTATTTTATAATGTCTTTAAATCAAACCCAGAATAACAGCACCAATGAAAAAAAAAGGTAACTGCACAGCTAATTATTGCTGGCTGCAGCTGACTGTGACAAGCAGGTTGTGAGACAATAGTTCTCTTTTAATTGAATAGTCAAAGAGACAAGGCTGAAATATTCTTATATTCAAAAAGTATCAGCAATCAAACACCACCTGCTGTTCTCACATTGTATTCACATGTGTGCTAAGCAAGGACAATGGCTGTCACTTTGAATTACTAGGTTTGAACATCTTCATACACAAAGTACTGAGCAAGGAAAAGTGGTGTCAGATCCCTGAGTTTCACCACCAGGCTGATTTTTCAGAAGTGTTTACTCCAGACTCTGAAAGCTTCTTCACACTTTTTCAGTTGTTGCACGTACCAATGCAACACCAATTCTGCTTTCTGTACGCAGAAAATTACTGAAGTGGCCAGATCAGTGTCAGTTACATAAAACCTGTAACACACATTTCAAAGACATTTGAGCAAAGTAAGTTCTTGTCATTTCCTCATTACAAGAAACTTAGTTTCAAAGACGCAGCCTGCCTCACTTTCTAGAAGTTACATTCATTGGCTCTCTATGCAGAGGTTTGCAAAACCTCAGACATAGACCTTGACTCCAGAAGGTCACGTTCTGCAGAACCCAAATTCAAGTAACATCCTTTTGCCTCCCATACAGCACACATCTCCATTTCTTTCAGTGGAAAACTGAGTTGTCCAACCGTCCTCCAGTTTGTGTAGAACAGAGAATAAAGGTTAAGATCTGTTTTTTGTTTGAGGATACTTAAAGCGGCTGTGGGGAGCCAGAAGAATATCCCCCAGCAAGGAAAATTTTCTCTTAGCATTCACAACTGGACTTATTTTGGCTATTTTTTGGAGGACAAGAGAAATGTCACACAAGCAACGTCATAAGAACTACTTCCTGTCTGTTAAGCACGTCTTAAATGCCTCGAAGGGAGAGGATGCTAAATAACCCTTCTGTCACTTGGTGCTCACCTGGTGACTTGTGCAGCAGAAGCTGAGCAGCCCCCCGCCTCTGCTTCCCAGCAGGGAGTACATAGAGCTAACAGTACGGTCTGTCCTCTCTACTGAAAGCATGAGCCTGCATCCCTTCTGCTCTGACACGAGGTAGTTACCTCTGGAAATCAGCAGTGTTACCTCCTTAAACCAACGAGCTGTAGTGCTGAGATCAGGGCTTGCATCTTAAGTTCATAAGTGTGAGAGACTGCCATGCACTGATGGGGTCAATGGATCACCTTCTCCTCCGCAACTCCAGGGAAACGTTTGCTGGCTCCACATTTCACAACTTAGATCTGCTTTCATAAAAAGCTGGTCCTTCGGTGGCAGAAGAAACTCTTTGGTATGTGGTGGAAGCTCAAAATTCAAACCATGTAGCTTGATGCTGCCTTCTGTTTCCAATTATAAATTAAACATAACAAAACATTCACAATAACCGTAGGGTATGCGAAATGTGAACTTCAATAATATAGAAAGGTGGTATCAGGTCAAGACATATGCTTTGAAGAAAGTACTTAGCAGATGAGAATTAATGTCCACAGCAAGCCTACCTCAGAAGGGGCCAGTTTGAGTTGAATTTTTAAGTACAGAAGAAATACCAGCAGAAGTATCTTCAGGCCTTTTCAGAACATAACAAACCTAGATGAATCAGCTGCACTCCTGCAAGACAGTGCAGTGTACAGACCAGGCATAAAGTCGTCAGACTTTATTACAATTAAACTTACCCAGTGGGATCCTGTGTCTTTTCAAAGGCTACCTGAATCTAAATCTCTCAAACCTGAAAATGAAGACATTGACAAAAAAAAAAAAAAAGTCTTTGAAAGCTAAAAAGTATACCATGAGCGTACACAGTATCTTAAAATTATTCAGAAAAAATTCTGTCAAATGTTTTCCCAATCTCCCCTGAAGCTAGCAACCACCACACTCACACACTCTGGCTAGCCTAGAGAGGTAAGCTGGCAGTTCCCCCTTTTCCTGAATTGAGCTTCTGCCACCAGCAAGATGGTGTCTGTCAACAACCTCAGGTATTGCCAGACCTGGGAGGCACAGGAGGACAGACCAGACGCCCAAACAGGGTGATGCACAGCCAACATCCCCTTTTTCATGTTATTTTACACTGCTAAGGAGCATGCGCTGTATCTAAGGTCATGGTGGGAGGTTTATCTTTTACTGATTTATCGTTTACAGAAGGTATTTTTGGGGAAAGGATGGGGGCTGGACATTTCTGGTAAATCAGGAATGGATTATAAAATGTAAAATTAGTACCCAAGCAGCTCTCAAGCACTTCTGTTTGCTACACCTAATCTCAGCACAAGCTTTAATGCAAAGGGAAAAAAGATTATGACCTTTGTCCTTTTTGACAAGAGGGAAAAAAACCGAGCAAAAAGCAATGATTTTAACAGCCTAGTTCTGGTATAAACTGCCGAATCTCACAGCATCTGATGAAAGCACTCAGAATATCTGCCGAAGAACAAGAGAGTAAGAACCAGCAACAGAAACAGAAGATTGCTTTTCCCTCTCTCACCTTTTGTATGTCTTGCTTTGTCTCTGGGAAAGCTGAGTCAGACTCTGATAACAGGGCAATAAGTTCAGCCCTAGCCTCTCTCCATTGCCTATTTTTATTTTCTCTCTTTCCCCTTGCCATTCCCAACCAAGAAAGGAAAGTTATTACCTTCTTTAAACTGGTTTGACCAGCTGACAAATACAGATGTCAGAAGGCAGCCAGGAGTGGGAAGGGAGAGGAGGCAGGGGAAAAACTAAACCACCTGAGGCCACAGAATACAGTTAAGGCAAAAGCTACATTTAATATGCTACATTTGAAATGTTTCAATTCTTTAAAATAATTTAAAAGCTTTTTAACCTCCTGTGCTAGAAACTCGGACAAGCTGCAGCATAAGAAAGCAGATCAAGCCTATACCTGAACTTTGGCTATTTAAGGTTGCAGAGCAAGAGGATCCTGTTAACTCTTGTAATTCTTAGCCCCTTTATTCTGTTAATGTTTATTTTCTTCTCTGACTCCTTGGCAATGACTGTGCTGGCTACTGTTCATAATGGCCACACAGTCCCTTCTCCACTGCCAGCACCTTTGCACTGATTTTCCTTTTGCTTCTTTGACAGGACTGAGCAAGCAGGGACAAAGACATTTCTCTGTGTTTAATAGCACTATGCAGTTCTTGTAAGTCCAATCTTTTAGTGTATCTTTTTGTTGTTTTGAATCCAGAACTGCTGACTCTGGTCTGCTCAGCTGTACCCCCATGGCTCCTCTGTACCTGCCCCAATGCCTGCCTGGCTGCGGCCAGTGTGCTACCCCCGCCCCCAGAAACCTTCCCCATGCACATCCACCTTCACCTGAGCCGTCCTGACCAAGTGACCTTGGAGGCCTCCTAGAAGAACATGAGAGGGTGCAAGAAATACAACTGGGGATACCATCCTGACCTTAACAAGTGACCCAATGGGTGGGAGAATCTGTCTTTGTGTAGCTGCCTTGACTTGGAGGACATAGAGTGGGGAAGAGCCCTACTCTTCCCAACAAGCTATCCTTGCTTGAATGAGAAACAGACACGACTCTGAATGCAGAACTGAGCATTAAAATGTGAGCTATCCTCCACATGTTACATGTCAGGGGAAAGAATTTCAATGGGAGATGGGGGGCGGGAGGGCGAGATTTGCACACCCTCTCTGACTCGTTCACACTCCCCTCCTCTTTCTATGATACACTGCACTCTCTAGCCCCTGATTTTGGCCTAAGAAGGATAAATGATCTGTCAAGATAGGGAAAGGGCAGCTCATACGGTACAAGAGTGAGAACTCTTATTTTAGCCTGACATATCATCTCCATCACTCCTTCTCTGTCCCCCATCCTTCCACCACTTAAGTCCTTTCTTCCCTTTCCCCAATCATTCGCTATATTTGTTACACGTCAAGTCTTCTCTCTCTCCTCTTCACTCCCAATTTGAATAGCTAAAAGCATTGGTAGGTCACCTAAGAATTAAAAAAAACTCTTAAAGAAGACAAAGAGAACCATCATGGATCCCTGATGTAAGCTTCTGAAAGGCAATCTAAGTCAACATACCACATTTTGAATACTGGGAAAAGTCATCCTTAAAAAAAAAAACAACACTGTTTGGTACAGCTGCAGCAGAGCAGGTGCTTTACTGAATACTTTATACCACTTTATGGCATGTTTTATCAATACTTGCATTTCTGCCCCTCATTTCTCACATATTTCTTGTTTCTACACATAATACTCACTCTTCCCAGTTCTTTATCTTCAAGTGCCAGCACCCCAGTGCTTTCTGTAAAGAGTTTTACTTTGACAACAGGCCGAGGGTGAGTCGTGGTGAAATCCCCTTGAGTTCCCCATCTGCAATAAATAAAATAACAGAATTTAATTGAGGCAGAGGACAGGCCTGAGAGGGACTGTAACATTTTGACAGAATATTTATTAATGCACTCCTTCCAAACTTTTGAAGGGAGAGGGTATGGAAATACATTTTTGAGCATCCAAGATTAAATATTTACATGGGAAAATTGGCTTTCCAGTGTGATAAGACAAATCAGGGGCTTTCTATATGACTTTTGTCATCAAAGATCAGTAGTAAATTTTTTAATGGCAAAACCCAAAGTATTGAAATTATATCCTCATAGGGGAAAACAGAACCAAGCAAGAAAGCAAAGGAGGAGGAGGAAGGTGGAAAGAGGAAAAGGAAAGAGAAACCTTTTTCTTCTGTTAAATATGTCATTAGGTTCACTATCTTGTGCATACAAGTCAAATTAATTCAGTAAAGAATCATGTCTCAATCCTAAAGAAAATACTTATATGTTTGACTTCAAGAGAATGAACTATGCAGAAAGTAGCTTGAACAGAGAAAACTTTATGTTTCATAAGATGTTACAGCTGAGTATAAGCATGTAGGAAAAATGCAAACACAAACACAACAACTGGAAAAAACTGTTATTTATCAGAGTGACTACAGCTCTGCAAGATAATTACTGCCACAAGGCTTCATGCTTTTAGAGAAGTTAAATTAAGCAGACAAACTTCTAGCTGTTATTCTCTTATCTCAGTGAAGACACTTGGTTTGTCAGCCTTCCCCCCTCCCGTGTGCCAGTGGTACAAAATAAAGGAAAGTTATACAAATTAGATTGTAACTTCCTCCAACAAGCTATTCCTTTTTCCTAAACAATTGCATGGTGCTCATTGCATTGATGATACTGATTCTGATTACGCTACTAGGCACAATCAAAATGCAAAAAGTAAGCACAGCTCCAGTTTCTCTTCATTTTTTCCACTACTTGAAGTATTATGATTAGCAGAAACTAAAGAAATAAAGAAAATAGGTGACCTTAAGAGTATGCTCTATAAAAGATGTATTACACAAGCTAAAATCTTAGAGAGCCTCCTTTACAAAAAGGAGTATTTTAATTTTACATTAACCAATAATTTACACAGACTCTCCATTGTTGGAAAATTAACATACAGTGGTAATCTTCGAGCAAAAGGATCCAATCGGTGAAAGAAAATCCTTTAACTAACATGAGTTACAGACTTCAAGACAAAGTCTAGAAAGTAATATGCAACCAAAACTAAAAAGTTTTAAGAAAGCAGTGGTTCTGCACAAACCAGTCCTACAGGTGGCTGAACACATGCCAGATTACAAACGTGAGGTTCACTGAAAATTAACTGAATCTTACACTACATTCTGTCTTCTTTGCTTTGTCTGTATTAGATAGATGCTCGCTCTTTCTGTCTGTGGTGGACACAGCCTTAGCCTCAGCTAAAGTGGTAATTGAAACAGGGACTCTGAGAAGAAATTACCTTCCTGAGAGGGAGAAAACCTGTTTTGTGATCTGATGATAGATGCTGCAGTTGCAGGACAAGACAATGCCTAGCACTGCTGCTCTTCTCAATGGTGGTCCCAGGGGTAGGTTTTGTCACAATACAGAAATGAGATTTCCAAGGTGAAAGCATCTTCACGAAAGATGAGATAGTCATATCTTCAGCCTCCCCCCTTTCCTGCCCCCCAATCCCACTATGAAGGAAGAATGTTGCCTTGCAATTGCAAACACAATCTGAGCACTTTGTTACTTGCAATCCCTCTCTCTCAGGCACCAGGATATATTTGTGCCTGAGCTTCCAGAAGCCTTGAACTGTGCACACCGCAACAGAAAGGACCACCTAAATAATCAAGAGAAAGTCCTATTAAAATAAAAAAAGAAAGCAAACACCTCTCTGCAAAGATCTAGTACCAGCATTAACTCACAAACAGAAGAAAAGAAATCAAGACATCACACTGACTAAAGGGAAGAGACCCAGCCTGTTCAAACAAAGAGGGCATCACCGGGGGTGGCTCTGTTTCCTCAAGCTGAGCAGCAGGTATGCACCATGGCACATGCTGAGGTCTGGGCACCCCAGCATCTGGCTCCAGGACCTCCCCAGAAAGTGGTGCAGCTTTCTCTGGAGTCACATAGCGGGGCTCCATTCCTGCAGGACACAGCAGGAAGGGACAGGGCACACATGAGCCTTGCCCAGGGAGCCTGACAGAAATTGCTTCTTCTCCATTTTAGGTGCACAATGAGAGGCTGATGTGGATGGGACTAACATGCTGTCATTCACCTGTTGTTGACACTAATGTAGTACTGGAAATCATCTTTAACATCAGATCTGATCACTATCCTTGACTGACATGCTTCTCCCACTCCTTTTTCCATCTGCAGAAATAAATGAAAAACTTGGTCTGAAAAGCAACAGTCTGAATCTATTCCTAAAGCTTAATGTTCATAGTGGAAACATTCCATGCACTGATCTTCACGGTCCTTGCTGATCAGGACTTCAGCTAACTCCCACAGCCTCTCGAGAGCACGTCTTTGTAAGTGAATTATCTGGTAGAGGAGATGGTCACAGATTCTCCTGCCTAGACTTTAACATTATTGCTCATGAAAGAGCATGTGAGGAATCACATTCTGTCAGAAAAACCAAATCCAAGATTGTACTCTTTAGCACTACACTTACTTGCGGGCATCTGATATTCCTTTCAGCTGCCAATATCACAGCAAACTACACAAGGTTCACAGTTCATCCTCCTTAAATAAGAAATAACAATGTGGCCTCCAGAATCTAAGCACTGAATAAAGAAAAGTTACTTTTCTTTATATTTTAACGTTCAACAGCAATAACTGAAATATTTTCTGCAAGAAAATAAATCCTACAGCTGACTTTCATTTTTCATACAAAGAAGCAGGTGAATCTCTAGGTTGTAACTTGATTTTCTGTGAAAACAGAAGGAAATTGTATGCGCCATTTTGATCTCATCAGAGTCAAAGTGTGTTGCAGATAATTTATTTCAAGCTTACTCTCCTGTGGAGATATTGAACTGTGGAAGGAAGAGTGAGAAGGAAGAACAGGTAAACTAATTCACCTAATTTCTGAAAGTGCTATTTACAAAAAACATATCTTTAATAATTCTTAACATAATAGAAAAATTTAATGTTTTATATTTATAATAGTTTTAACTACCAGACATATGTAAGCAGTGGAAACAGCAAATCAGTCACTTCCACACATTTGGAGGAGCCATTGATTTATGAATTTCTGTCCAATTATTTTGGTAATATGAACGATTTTGGTGCTGAATGTGTCTAAATGGGAAGTGCAAAATTTTTGTCAAAACAAGTGTGGATCTCATGCAGTATTCATATTAAATGAAAAAATTCCCATTATTGTCTGCTTGTTTCTTTTTAAATCTTGCTAGAAAAGTAGTCAAAAGCAATAATAATTTCAGTGCTCAGTGCTGCAGTGCTGCTCACTGCACTGTCAGCTGCATCCTATGTAGCATACTTCAGACCTCTAAAACCACCAACTTTAAGTCTAAAAAAACCCCAATCCTGCCTCTTCAGGCTCTCATTTTGCCACATAATTTTCCTTTGTATACATAATTTTTCTGTTTTCACCTACTCATTCTCTTTACTATAGAAAATGATGTTTGATCTTTTTCAACAGTAAGCCCCAGTCTTCTCCCTGCATTTGCATTGCTGCCAGAGTTATGTGGGCTGATACCATAATTAGTGACAGAGTCCTTTCCCTTCACTGCAAAAGTACCCACTACCAGCAAGGAGGTGGATGTTTACTCCAGGTAAAGATTTATCACTGTGTCACAGCACCTTCTCTAAGCAAATTTATTTTTCTATCTCATTTTGGAACACATTTTTTGTACTGGGAACAGCAGCAAGTTTCTCTCTCAGGTTTTCCACTGTAATCATGGTCTCTGTCAAAATTTTTCTTTATGAGATCTTAAATGTTCAACCTTACTAAATTTTTTATTCTAAGCAAACACCTAGAAATTTTATTCTAGCCCTATTTATTGGAACATTTTCTTTCTGACAAAATCTCATGTCTACAGAATTTTGCACTATCAGGAATTTATTTTCCTTAATAATTAGGAAATCTTCTTTTTTTAAGCCAATACCAGAGTATATTGGTGTCCTTGTTGCCTCCTTTTGCATCTTTCTGTTGATTCTTAGTTTAAATCTACCGTACATATCTACCTCAACAGGTTTCTTAATTCTTCATTAAAACACCTTAAAAGGTTTTCTGAAAGAGTTATTTCCTCTCCAGACAGGGATGTGCTACAAAGCTGGAATGAGCAGGAAGACCCTCCAAAACCAGTTTGTTAGGTGTCTAACTGCTCCACAGGACTAAAAGATTTATCATCACTTCATCTTTGCACATCTCGGAGCTGGACTGGAAATACTATGTTCAGGTGTCCATATCTCCATGTCTCAACTGTTTCAAGAGTCTGTACCAACTTCATAATTTCTACTTTGTTTAAAAATATACTTTAACTGTAGAAGAATAAGTATCTGTAATCCCCAGGTTAGAAATTATACTCACAGTGCAAGTCATGAGATGAAAGGCCAAAAAGACAAGACTCAGCACCTCACTGACACATCTGACTACATCGACACTTTAAGCTAGTTCAAAACACCTTAAATCCATATCTGACAAATATTCTGTTGTTAGTGAAGTATTGTGTGAGTGCGGAATTTATGAAGTGTTGCATATTACTAACTACAACTGCATATATACAGAGGGAGAAAAAAAATATGAGAGGGCAAGCAAGCTGCTGTACCAGAAGCGGAAATTACCCCACAGCGACCTGACAATAAATCTTTAATTTGATGAGGAGGCTCCATTCAGACAAACGAAAATAGATTTAAATCCATACTTATCTGATTCTGGCTTTTTTACTGAGACTCCTAAAGAGAGTATTAGTTGGTACTAATTGCTGCTAGTTCTTTTCCACTAATAATTGGACAAATATCGTAAGCATTTCATTTTTTCTTATGAGCACAGAAATACCCACCCATTTGGCAACGACTGGCATAAGGATGCCACACTAGAAATCATGGCCTTAATCATAGAATTATAGAATGGTTAGGGCTGG
>NW_010100158.1:0-12049 GCF_000699245.1 Pterocles gutturalis
CTAAACACTGAAGTTACAAAATGAGGACTACCTCTTCCAGCTGCGTACAGAAACAATGCAAAACAGACCTGAAGTGGTTAAAATCACCAGCAACAATTACTGCTTTGTGAAGAAATCTCACCTACCAAACCGAGTATTATCCCTCCAGTAACTCTCTTAACTTCAGGAAAGGGAAGCAAACGAAGCAGCATACCACTGTTGCTTCCATGCTTTGAAGTGAATACCGCTCCCTTGCATGTGAATATGTCAGGAAAAGAAATCAGATCCTTGACTCCCCTACCTGTCTCCTAATTACATCTCAGAGTATCTCAGACGCAGCTAAGAATAGAACTTAAATAACAATTTTTTTACTTAATGTTTCACAAATATTTTTTACCAGATACTGACAGCAGCATGAATCCTCAGTGCAATTTCTGTGGGAGCTTTTCTCTTTTGACATGTATTTAAACACCTATTTTCTGTATGAAGTGAAATTTTTATACAAAATCTATACAGCTGCTCTTACTACAATGTAGTATGACTTACCTACATGAAAGCAGGAAAATGCACTTGACTGTCTTTCAGTGAATTAATTAAAATGAATTAAACCTCCATGTGGATATTTTTATTCATAACCCAAGTAAGTTTCATTTGATTAACTCTGTTTCACTCCTTTAAAGCAATCTACATACAATTAAGCCCCTTTGATTCTGAATAAGTAAACAGATGAGTTTAGCATAATCCATTTAGCCCACTTATATTCAAGTTAATTTTCCTGGAGTGTTCCCATGAAGAAAAATTTTAATATTCTTAAAATAATATAATTCAATTGAATAGCATGCACACACCACTTCATGCATATCATCTACACCTCACACAAGAAAGGCAAAATTACTGAAACTCCTACTAAAAAGTGTCATGCCTTTAATCCTTTTCAAACTTACCTTTCTCACATTATAAAAGTCTCGATGGGGGTTACTCTTTAGTTCTTTAAATTCCGACATTTCATTTAACATCTCATGTAAACTAAATTTAGATTCTAAAAAATTAAGCCTCCGATGACAATATGTTTTTCTGTAAAAGAAAACACAAAAATTAACTGCAACTTAAAACTACTTGTATTTCAAGTTCAGAAAGAACTTGGAAGTTTTCACAGTAAAAACAAATATTTTTTATGAAGACAAAGACAAATTCATTCTTATCCTACTGATTAACAAATAGAAGTCAATACTCAATATGCTTTCACACCAAAGTTATTAGTGAAGCCTCAACATAACTCTGCATAGCCATGTTATGTCCTTGAAGTTGTCCAAGTGTTGTTATTACTGTACCTGTGCATAAATTGCAGCTCTTTTAGTAATAATGACCAGAGAAAGCATAAAACTTATAATAAAATGTGATGTCAATTGCTACTACTCTGAAACTATACCTCCAATAGAGCAGACAACGTCATATAAAACAGAAACAACCTGTAATCAAGACTTACTATGGAAATAATTTCAAAAAAATCTCCCAAGTTTATTTGCTTTTTCAATATGAATGTAAGAAGCCAAGATAAAATCCAATATATTTTTTATGCCTTAAAAACATATATATGTGTAGAAATACTCTTTTCCCAAAATAATTTCTTGTGCTCTTTTTAGAAAAATCATGCTTTTTTTGTCCCTGCTTGCCTACTCCTCTGTCTTCATGTTCCTCTTCTGTTACGTTTCTCATTCTATTTTTAACCAATGACATAGTTTTTCTCTTCACCATCTGTCAATTCTTACTGAATCTACAATATTTTCGTAGCACTATTAACGTAAGAGACTTCTTTTTTCTGATGTATTGTTGACAATCTCTCCTCCATGGGACACAAATCCCATTATGGATTTGAAAGTCTGATTCAAACACAGTCTCACTGTCTCTGATACTGATCAAGGCCCATTTGCCCACTGCAGGAAGTCTTTGTTGGGTTATTCTGTTATTCAAAAGACCTGAAGACTGAGGAGTAGAGGTGAGATTTCACCAGTTTAAGAACAGCTAAGATTAAAGAACAACAGGTTCTTGGTCTCCAAGCAGCCCTATGTGTGATAAGATATATCTGACAGGAAAGCACTAGCTGCAAACAGGGAAACAATACCATATGAAGAGCTTATGCGACAGGATTACTGAAAAGACTTTTTTCCTTTGGTTTGTGTATATTTATCAGGGAGTGTGAATCAGCCTGCAAAAGCTTAATCTGAAGTGAAAGGAGCAGATGGTGGCTCCCACATTCACAAAGGTGCTGTGTATTCTAACATGTCGCACCAAGGCCCTTCTTACTTATTGCTTCCTGATAAGGACTGTTAACAAAAGCAGCAAAAAGAAGGGTCTTCAGTATTACTCTTGTTTCAAGTTTTTCCTCCTTGTCCTTTAGTCGTCTCAGTATCTGTCTCTTGGAATATAAAACACTGGAACTGGAAATGTATTTACCCATTGCATACTGTAAACAAACATATTCAATCTAGGTTTGATTTGAAGCAGAATCTGGTGGAAGCACAGGCTTTTGCTCTTGAAAAAGTGCTTAAGGAATGGGACAGCTCTGTTCAGCCCATCTGCTTTGCCACTATCAGTGCACAAGGCAGGCAGATTATGCTGCAGGTGTCAGACCCAAAGGGGAAAATTCATCAGGTGTGACAAACTTGTCACGTTGTAAGTGATGATCTCTCAAAGGCAGAAGGACTAGCCCTGCAGTGCTGGCAAGCAGGGCAAAAAGTTCCGAAGAACAGTCCAGGTTCCTGCTTTGTTCCATCCCTGGTGTTGAGGCCATGAGAAACCTTGATGTTTCCAGTCCTCAGCTAGGAAGTAAACTTAAGAACTGAATGCACGTTTTCATTATGCACTGGGCAAGGACATGGCTTTGTCATGCATGTGTCAGTGACTGTACTAGAGTTGTTATATTTCTGGTTTTTGGAGATTTTACAGGAGTTTAATGGGCCTGGGAAATTTCCGAATTATTTTGACTGTGCATGTGTGGATCAGTTTTGCAGCACATAAGCAGTTAATTCACATCTGGAACAAATCAGACTGAATATTTATGTTGCTGAGCTGTTGTGTATGCTCTGCTTATGCAGGCTTTCTCTTCATGCAGCAAGATTAGAAGAGACGTGAAGGAATTCCAGACAAGTGTTCAAGAATCTCAAATTCAGAATAGGCCAAAACAAAATAAAGGTGAGGTGCAAGTTTCAGTTCCCATGCCTCAAGAAGTTTGGGCCAGATTTGACTTGAATGGGAACATTTTGCCAATTTATTGCTTTTCTGTTAACTGCTTCTCATTTTGCCATAGTTGATGCAAAGAAACTAAAGAAATTAAATACAGGGTTTTTTCCGCTTTTAAGTCCTTCTGTGATGCATTAATGCTTGAGAAGGGCAAACCAAAATATTACTGTACAATGAGTATGCTGAGGAATTAAATATCGCCAAAGTGAGAAGTATTAAACTAAAGGTAACCAGCAGCCTGAAGGGGCAAAGAAAGAAAGAAACATACGTTGGACCATCTGCAATTAGAGCAAGAACATGGCTCAGGTCAAGGGTGTAAGTCTCCAGGTCAGGATATGGCAGACTCCGAGGCTCATTGAGCTCCATCATTTCTTTGTTATCATAAACAAAAGGAATGCCACCTTTTATCTTGACAACATAATCCAAATTGTCTGGAGCATCATCGAGATTGTAAGGATCTTCATTATCTTCTGGGGGTGAATGGAAATCTGGAAATAAATTTACATTACATTTTGAAGAAATAACTTACACAAAAGGCCAAGTAATTACAGAAAGGACTTTCTGCTTCTATAATGCTTAATTTCCAACAGATCTTAATACTTCCATTAAAATCACATTTTCATTATTACAAAAGATCTGTTGATCAGCTCTATTCTGACAGGCTTTAATTGCAGTCCCTCTCTAAGCTAAGTGCCTACCTTAATTCAGTTATACATTATTAGAGTTGTCTGAACCAACATATAAATAGATTTAATACTATTCTTCATTACGGTATGATGGCACAAGTTCCAAAATAAGTTTCCAGAAGTATTTAAATTAGGCTGGATGAAAGTACTGTTGAGATTTTTGAACAATAAAACAGTTGTTGACTTCATACCCACTTTCATTATTTTCTTTTCACCTTCTGACTCACCGTAGTAATTTTGGAAGTTTATATTTAAGCACACAGTAATGCAGCTGTTCTCATATTGAAACATCAGTCAGACAAGAACAGACTGTGCCTTTTTCACCTCTGCGCTTCCCACAATACAATGAGCTAGACTAGCACATACTTACTTGGACTGTTTCCTCTTTCTTTCCTCCGCAGTGCTTCTCACTCTGACCAAGGCAGTGGTTGGTCTGCAGGTTTTTTTCTTAGTTTGGTTGGTTGGTTTTGCTGTGCTTTGATTGGGTTTTGTTTGTTTGTTTTAAACATAAAAATTTTGTGTTTTATTTAAAGTGCTTTCAAGTAGAACCAAGGGCAGAAGCCAGAGATAGTACAACACAACTCTAGTTTTCCCCTTGCCCTTCTGATCATGGCTGAAATCAGAAGGTACCAGAAGCATGGCTGGGATTTGTTCAGTACAGTTTTGTAATCCCTTTACAAAATTACAGGTTTGGTTTTTTTTTCTGAGAATTGGGTAAACGCACATACTTCTGAGAGATTCAGCTTACGTGAATACTCAAACATTATCACCCATGCTTGTGAATGTTCATTGCTTCTTTTACTGTATCTTACTAATGCAACTACTATAAAAATAAGTGTCTCAACTACATTTATGTCAGCTGAACTACATTATCAGGCTCAGTCTTGTCACTGAGATTTCTTCTTTTACCTGTTCAGTTAAGCAAAGCCAGAAGTAATTAACCTTTTATTCACCTAGAGCACCTGAATGTATATTAGAGATAATGGTATCAGTTTATAACATAACTATCCAGCTCAAACTTGTGCTAAATAAGACATTGTGTAATTACATGTTATTGTTTATCTCATAAGTTTAAAATCATAACTGTAAAAAAGTTATTAAGCCAATAATAGCTTGCAAATATTTCCCTGGTATCTGTTCCAAAATATTTTTCCTGTCTTCTAGATTCAGTATACTGTCCTCTTTACACTCTTTTTGTATAACAAATGCTTGAAAACATGTTAATTCACCCTCTTTCTGCCACTGAGATAGAGGGTAATTGATTTAAAATGTCACTTTATGTCTGAGAATACATTGCCAACAATATGAACCCATCTACAGTGGCACATCTGTACAGACCAAAGGTTGCTCCTCACAAGCTAATCCAAAAACTAGTTTAATGCACAAGCAAAGCTTTCAAGACACAACCCACCTAAGTGACAAAAACAATGTGACATATATAGTGGGGAATATGTTCAACCTAATAAGCCTTGTTGAGAGACCAGAGTTTATTAATCCAGGCAGAATGCCCAATAAATATGACTGTACAGCTTCCAGTCTTGACCTGGTAAGTGTACCATGCCTGTGAAATTACTGACTCCATGCTTGCTAACTGGCATGTCTGTCTCATGCTTCAGTTTACAATGTGGATGAGCTCATAATCCCTTTTATTTCAGCATGCCAAAATCAGGAGGAATAACTTTTCACTTTAAACTATATCCATATATATTTTTCCTGGAGAAACCCAAGTGTACTATTTACTATCCCATTTGCTGGGGAGGAAAAAAAAAGTCAGTGAGCATCTAGTATTTTTTTTAAGCTTTTGGCAGCTTTAAAGTTTCAGATTAGACAAAGGAATTATAACTTGGGTCCATCAGTGATTCTCCACCACTTACTAACAGAATAAATTACAGGGGCAAAGACGCTCAGAAGAGATCAACACAAAAATGCAACTTACCTTTGCTATAGAACTACATGGGTTTAATTCTATATTTTAAAAAGAAGAACAAGGATATTCACCTGGATACACTTCATCTTCAATCTTCCATTTCTCATCTTGCATGCTACACAAATACTGAGATGTTGTTCTTGGGAAGCGATGGTAGGCAAGACGTGAATACTTTTCTCGAATGAGAAGAGCTTTCACCAGGCTCTTGGCAGCTTGTTCATAGTCATCAACTGTAACCTGAAAGGAAAGCCTGGATAAATACTGATGAAAATAAAACAGCAGTTTTAGCAACAAACTGAATCCACACCAGTAACAAGGAGACTGAATTTCCAGAAATTTAAGTGTATGTAGCTTGACCATAAGGATCTTATCCAAGGTTTCAGGAAGCCAGTGACAGAAGCAGAGTCCAAATACAATGTGCAAAGCACATACACACAATTTTTTTTTCTCCTAACATATACTACCCATTTATTTAATGCCTGGTTATGTTATCTATTCAATTTTTTTTTTATGATAAAAGCTATAAAATGATCTGACCTTGACTTTAACTGTTTTACAAATCAACATGTTCACAAAGCAATTTAGTGTTTGTTGCAAAGAGCCGTAATATACTGGCATTTCACACTTTATATACATTAGCTGCTTGTGCTTTAGGATTTTTTTTCCCCCCTAGATACAGAAAGGGGAAAAAAATGGTTTCTTACCCCTGCACAGTAGTCCCCACTAATTGAAACTCTCTGAAACTCTGGTACATCATATGGCACTTGGACTGGCAGAAAAGCACTTGGAAGAACTGGTGTTGCAGGAGACAGAACAGGATTGGTTGATGGTGCTTTCCATTCCTGAGATGGAATTTGTAATGACAAAGACTGGGATCGAATCATCTTGAAACTTTTCTTCCTATGAATTCATGGTATAAAGCATAAAATAAGCCATGGTGTAAAACATTAAATGCACTGGAAAACTGTTTACCCCCTGAGAAGTTTTACAAATGAAATCTCTCATACCACAGGAAAAATGTTGGTCACATTTTTTGGCTTTTAGCTTTTTTTCCATTGACATTTCACATGATATATGCTACACACAATTGCACTTACCCTCCACACAAATACAGTATGCCATAATTTATTTACAATCCCTGTAAAATGCCCTAAGGTTTGTTTTGTTTCACTCTTGAACAGTTTCAGCAAGTCACTGTACAGAACGAAAACATGATCACTGTGCTTACTTTAGGAGGAGCTGATTCTTAGAGACTGGTAGCATCAGAATTCATGAAGTATCAGACAGAAACAAGTGAATGTTACATACGGTAAGTTGTTACAAGTTCTCATGCTATTACACACACTTTTCATTCTGCCCAAAACATGCAGGATTTAAAAAGTCATCTAGTTGTCAGACAAGACTATGCATAAAAAGTTTCATACATAGTCATTCAGTTAAACTTATAAGTTATTCCTTGGCAGTTTGATGACACTTGAGCAAAAGGCTAATGTTGGTTATCAGAGTAATAACATCCCACAGCTTTGATATGCAAGTCCATTCCTCCTCTCAGAGAACTAAATGACTAACCCCCACAGATTTAAAAACTTTCACCCTTTCTCAGCAAAACTGTCATAGTTGTATACCTTAGACAAACCAGCTAAAAAAAAAATTCAGTATTTTTTAGTGAAGTAACTGCTATACCTCAAGTGAAGTTTTGGAATATCTCTAAAGATTTAATTAATTTTCCTTACTCAGTGTAAATATATTTAAATTAATTTTAAATATTCATATAATAAATAAATATAATGTTATAATCTACCTGTGATATCACTTTCTTTTGCACTGTGGAAATACTCCCTCATATCATAAACTAGACCCCAAAACCTTAAAATGTTAGTAAGAACCACTAACAAAGAAAAAGGAATACTGGGAAACTCTCTGGGAGTTGCACATTACTTGTGTGATATTCTGAAGAATAAGAATATGTAATGCTGGTATGATTAATAGCCTATGACCAAATTTCACCCTCTCAAGTACTTGTAGCCACATTTGAAATCAGTACAAAATTCTTGAAAGGCAGTTTTGGATCAACTGTAACTGAAAACGACAGAAGTTTTACTTGTGTAACTGTCCTTGAAGTATGCTTCAGTCCTGTAGGACAGGGATGAATACTTGTTCTGTTCCCACACATGAACACCACATGTATAACATCCCACTTCCCACAGTTAAACTTATACAAAACTTGACGTACAGAACATATTTCTCTAAGACAATTTCACAAATTAAAAGTGGAATTTATTAGTTCAGGAGGAAAGATACAACAAATAGTTGTTTGAAAACATCTAGTTTTCTCTTCTGTGCTTGTTTATGTCTATGAACATGCCAACTGGGAAACCCACTTGCACAATTCAAAACCAAAAGTCTAGGCCTGTATCATCAGTGTGTCATATCTTAATTTAACTGCACTGACTCTTCTCCCTTCTGTTCCAGAAATATGGTGCCAAGCGTTGCCCAACTGATTGTCTGCAGCTAACCGGGTACATGTATGTAGCTATCACTTTCAAAGGCTTCCTTGTTTGCCTGCTTTTTGAAGAGTCTGTACACATCCAAGCATTTGGTGTCAGGCTGCTGCTGAGCTCACATGACTCCAGGAAACAGTCTAGCCAGTCCAATGAAGTTAAGATACTGGAACAGCCTGACATCAGGGTAAGGCTACCTCTTTCACAGAAGAAATCATAAACCAAATCAAGTTTGGCTCCATTAGATTCATGAGTAAATAAAAGGTGGACTGTACTTTTTTTTTTGAGAAAACTCAAAATGTGTGCTTTTAAGGCTGATAGTGGTTAGAATTTATCTCTGTGAGCTCAGGAAACCTATGAATAACTTCATTATGCCAATACCACTTTTCACCTTCTCCCTTGATGTTAAATGTCAAGTCTCTGCTTTTATCTATTTTTACAGAGACTAAAAGAAGTATACCACTGTCATTTTCTATGTTAAAATTTTCCATTTCTCTGTATGAAACTAGAATAAAGGGGGGTGGGTAGAGAAAGTATTTATTTTTCTGACTATTTTTACATTAAAGAGCCCTAGGGTTCTGTTCACTTCCACCCAGCTATGCTGCTTGTTAAACTTGCATAAGCAGTATCTATGCTATTGCTGTAAACACAGCTGACACAGCCTCACCAATCCAAGCTCCCCAGGGCCCATCCCCACCCCTTCTGCATAGCACAGAAGGACATCACACAGGTGCCCCTGGTACCTGCTGTTGACCTGTCTCCTGAAGAGGCAGAATGTTATTTGCAGATATTTCAATATTAACTCAAACTCATTTAAAAAAAAAAATGTTTTCCAATAAGAAAGCAAATACTGAACAAACCTTTTAGCTGTTTCCACAGACTGCTGTTCTGCCAGTTCTTTCTGCAGTTCCCTCTCCTTGGCCTCTTTCTGCCCAATAGGGCAATCTTCAGGCACAGTGAATAGTGACAAGGCATCTTTGCTGTCTTCTTCTCGAAGGACTTTAGCAAATACCTTCTCTGCTAGAAGCCGCACATGCTCATCAACCTCAGAGATGTTCAGCTTTGGAAACTGTCTGGGCATCTCGGCTAATAAGGAAGAAAGTTGACAAAGTTATTAACTACAAGTAGAATACAGATATGAGAGAGGTGGGTTTTTTCATCGTACATCTATCAAAATCAAGCAAAGGCAGGATAAGTAGAAGAGCTACGCAGAATTTAAACTAGCATGCAGTACACAAGAACCGTAGATATCCACTGAGCATCTTTACTTGTGGAGCCATTCCAATTTGTTAATTAGGAACTTCGTGGTACACTCATGAAAATTCCCAATATACCTATGTACAGATTTGCCAGTAGATTGCACTTTCTTGCATAACCAGATCATTATTTACAATGTAATATATACTGAGCTGTATGTACTTGTACTGAACTTGGAGATCCCATTCACTCAGTTGCCTGCCTTCTTCCCTGGTCAGTGACTTCAAACCAATTTTAGAGCCACAAGCAAGTTAGAAAAGAAGGTTGCACATTTCTAACTCACCCCATCCTTTCCACAAATAAGTAATGGAGCTGCTGTGAAGTAAAATAGTTGCACAACAGGAGCAAACATGGTGTACTTAGTGACTTTTTTTTTTCTTTCCAGTAGTTCATATCCTGCTTTTGAATGGTATGTGGGAAGCAGATAGGATATGGACTTTAATTTCTACTTGGCATTTAAATATTATTGTTCTAAAAAATGTTTTATATTTTGAATGTCTATTTGAGAAGCCTTTAATCACAAAAATATTTCAATTTCATTACAGCAGCACTATTGAAAATACCATCTTCAGTGTTTCTTCTGTAGTTTCATGGCTTTATTTCATTCTCATACAATCCAAACATGTATTTTGACATATCTAGTAGCATTCTGGAGGGGAAAAAAAAAATACAGTGCTTGTAGCCATTACTTATTATGTACTATAAAGCTTTTTGAATACTTTCAGTATGATGGAGTTTGTAACAAATAAGATTAAATTCTCATTACAGAAGTTAAAAATAGCAATGAACGTGGCACAACAAATGGATCCAAGCACTGCCAGAATGTGAAGTCTCGGTCCAAATCTGGCATTTCAATCCTTTTTTGTTACAAAAACGCAAACATATTTTATAGGATGATATTTATTTAAATAACAGTGTATGCAGAAAGTCAGCATGGAGCATGGCAGTTTTTAATCACTCCGGGCATAACTTATCAGGGCCCCCATTACAGTATTTCTGTAGGCATGCTGCAAGTTTCACATGTTGATATGTGATCCTTTTGATATGTGATCCTGTTGCTTTCAGACTAAAAGATTCTAATTAATGTCCACCTGTTTTCACAGTTGCTTTGAGAAGATTTGCTTTTATTCTAAAAGCAAATATAGTTTGAAAATGTCACTAGAGACACAGTGGACCATAACATTGCAATTTAGTGATCATCTACATTATTTTGCATTCTTATTTTGTAAGAACCAATTCACAGCCCAGTGAAAAAACATCACTAGTTTTAAAGAACTGTGGCTCTGACTCTATGCAGTTTTCCTGCCCGGAGAGAATTTGTTTTATAATTAGTATTAAGTCTTCATAAAATCAAGTATAACTACATAACAAACATCAAAATACATACACGTTTAGCCAAATGATTCGATGACAATGCACTATGATGTCTTAGAAGCATCCAAACTTAGATTTAGTTTCTCAATTTCAACCCTCAATGAAGTCATGGGAGTCTTTCCACTGACCTCAATGAACACAGTTGGCAGCAACAGCAACTGCCATACATACAGATAACAGCAACAAGAGCTTTTCGGGCCACTTCAGACAGGCAAGAACACTCTTTATAGTTACTCAACTACCGTAAGAGTGCTAGCAATAATAGTAAAATGTGGAATAATCATGTTTCTTCTACTCCTAAACCATCAATTACAATATATTCAGTACTAGCTGACTAGGACAGGAGAAATCAATTGGTTGTATGTTTATCATTGGCTGAGCATTTTCCTAGTCTAAGTTAACTTTTTCTTAGCGAATTGCAACCAGAAGCAGAAATACAGCAGGAAATACACTGAGAAACCATACTGCATTTTAGATCACTACAATAAGATATTGAAGAGTCAGAAGGCATGGATATGATCCTACACTGAGGCCAAAGGCTTTTTTTCTTTCTTACAGAACCTGATCTTATGTTCTCCACTGAAATAAATGAGAGACTAAGGCACAAAACACTTTGAAAGGTAGGTTCATCCACATCACTGCTAGCTTATGTCACTGAAATGAGTTTAACACACCTAAAATAGTCATGAGGCACCTCACACAATACTCATGCAAGCTGTGCCATCCCAAACTGGAAGAGGGATGAGGTTCTTGTGGCCAGTATCCTTCTATAGAAGTGCTGTCCTTTACGCAAGGTGAGCAACTGGGAGAGCGACAAACTAGACATCTTAATGGGATGGGGAGGGGGTACGAATGGCAGCCAGCGAACAGAAAATGCTCCTTTCCTAAATATCTGTCACAGAAAGGCTGCTTTGGCCATTCTTTAGTTCTGCACCTTTGTAGGAAAAAAAAACCATTTCCTTTAAAACATGCTGCATAAAAAATGATGGAATGATTATTTAAAAAGCAATTATTGATCGGGAATGTAATGGGCTTGAACAGCGGATGAGCACACGCCATGAAAACAACAGCACCGCCGCTGTCTC
>NW_010100159.1:0-229 GCF_000699245.1 Pterocles gutturalis
GGGGGGAGAAGTGGGAGAGACGGGATGACATAAACCAAAACCCACTAAAATTGCAAACGTTATTTAATTCCTTGGGTAACTTCGTGTAGATCTCAGGCTTCTTCCTCGGGCTTGGCAGAAGGCTGTAGTAGCTGAGCCTGTAAGTTCTTGCATTGTTTTTGACCATGCACTGTATTGCCAGAATGCCAATAAACGCTTTAAACGAGCCTCACCAGTGGCAGAGGATGCT
>NW_010100159.1:297-19287 GCF_000699245.1 Pterocles gutturalis
TCGTGCTCTGGGAAAACGTGCATGGACGGGCGGGGGCTGCTGCACGGGCTGCTGGGTTTTCTTTCCTCGGAGGGGCCGGTCTTGACTGGCAAGGGGTCACAGAGGCAAGGGTTCGCTTCGTTTCAGAGGGGTCAGGGTTTCAGGACTTTTAAGTTCCGCGGCGGGAGACATCTCTGCCAGAATTTTGTCCAACTTGGTGGCTGCCTAGGAGGAGAAGCAGCTCTCCCAGGGACTAATCTCCTGGTGTGAAGCATGGCCCACACCGTCCACTCTTCCAGCAAATGCCAGCAGATGGATGCAATTAAACCTCGGTAGTCCTCCGCGGCCGGACACAGACACAGGGTGTGAGAGGAGTGGCCGTTGTGCGGTGCCTACGGTCTGGTATTCACCCCCGGCAGCTGCAACAGGGAGGAGAAACGAAAGGTGGGTGCTCGCAGCTTCCCTGTCCCACGGCAAGGGGAGCACGGCAGGACCCCAAAAGTTCATGAGAGAAAAGGCCAGAAAAAGAAAAAAAAAGGAGGAAAGTTTAACACACGTGTTGGGAGCATTCAGATCTCTATGTAATGTTATTAATAAACATAAAATCCCAGTAAAACAACGGCTCTCTTATAAAGGAAATCTGAGGAGCACAGAGAGCTAAGTGGAAGCTCTGTTTCCAAGGCAAGGCAGGATTAGTTCGCTGCACATAATAGCCAGTGTGTAGGAATTGCAAATGAACATCATCAGCAGTGCTGGTTTTACCCTTCTTAAATTAATATCGAGCTGGCTTCTCTGCACAACGTGCAGATAAGTCATCTCTTATCTTTCGAGAGCAAGGAAAATTTAAATTAATTTATGTGTGTGTATATATTTTTCACCCTAGTTTAATCCAAGAAACTGATTTCCCGGAGTAGCCAGTCAGCAGCACAGGAATCCTCAATAACGCCCCCACGACCTGTTTTGCGGGTTAAAAAAACCCAACAACAAACGACAACAAACAACAGCAACAACAACCAAACCCCAAACCAGACCCGACACCCGCACAGGCACGGGGTAAGCCCGGATCCCCGGCCGCGGACCGGCCGCGCAGAGCTCCGCGGCTCTCCGCACCGGCGCTCGCCCCCCCTCCATGTGGTTTGTCCCCCATGAGCAGTGCCTCCTCCGGCTGCAGGCAGCGGGGGCTGCTGCCACGCTGTCCCCCCGCTGTGCCATTGCATACTCAGGCCCGTAAATCTCGGCTGAACCAGTATTTCTGTCCCGTCATCACGGGTGCAAAGGGGGAAAGTGGTACATCTGATCTCTCCGCTGCAAAGAGGGGAGAGAGAATACTGTGAGCTCCAGGGCTCTTTCAAACACTTCAGGAATTAATGAGGGAGGGGAAGGGGCTAGGAAGGATAGATGCATTAAAAATGGTAAAGTAAAAACATGATATGAAGATCTATTTACTGTCAGCTCAGAGCCAAAACATTTATGCACCCACGCGTTTTTTTTTTTTTTTCCCGCCCCCCCCCGAGCAAATCGGAACTTAAGTGATGCATTTTAATTATTTTAGGAAAATAAGCAAGAAAGCTCTTTTTCAGAGTCTAAATAAATAGCAGAGTGTTCTGTGCTGATGATGTCCCTGGCTCGTGATGGCCTCATCTATGCAGCCACTACTGGGAGCTCTGAAAACCTGAGAAGAATGGGGTGTTACTGGCAATTTCTGAAAGGAACTATCCATTATTTGTGGCGTTTTCTGAAACAGAACATGCAAAGAATTTTCTGACAGTCTGAGAGGTGAAAAGGGGGCCAATATTTTCCTGAAGCTTCAGCTCAGAGTGATGGGTGCCTAAATCTCATGATTGTTTCAAGCCTGAGGTGAGGAGCGATTTTCCTTATTTTTCAAATACTTATTTCAACTCCTTGAAAGTAGTGGGGAAAAGATATGTGCTTTCCTGACACAGAAGGAGCTGGATGCCTTGCAGTCTCTCAGATCAGCTTGGAGGTTTATTTTTTTTTATTTTTTCCCCCCACTGCCTGGGCTAATCCCTGACCATTTTCTTCCTGCATACAATGTGTCTCTAAATCTTCAACAGATTGCAGAGACCTTCCTGAAGGAGCGTGATTCACAGAAGAGCCACTTTTTATTTTGGGGAGAGGGGAGGAGGGAAATACTCACTTCACCTAGAAGTAGAACCTGTTTGAGTGTAGTCAGAAAAAAAGAAAAACACAAAATGGCAATTCTACAGAGAAAATATTAGTCACAGTCTCCCTGTGTAAAAAAATCTAATCAATGATGGGTTTCAGTTCTCTGGTTGCAGAAACACCATTTAAACATTTATCACCAGCAGGGCTTAGTCCACAGTTCTCCCTCCAAACAGATGCTCCCCCCCCCCCATCTTTACTAAAGATTTTCATTATGTTTCTGATGCTCCTCTCCTCTACACCAACTTCCATTCTGGATAAGGTAAATTCTGTCACCCAAGCACTGTGGTCACTTTGTGTCAGCTTAAAATGAGCTCAGTGAGAACTGTAGAGTACCTATAGGCAAACTCCTTTCTTTCTCTTTGTGGTGTGTTTGTACAGCATCTTTGAGACTCACCTATGAAAGGCCCAGGGTTGTTGCTTTGGAGGCTGTGCCATCAGTCTGAGTGGTGCAGAAACTGAAAAAAAAGTGGAGATCTAGGAAAAGTCACAGGTTTTTGGTACCTGATTCAAGCAGAACAGTAGCATCAGCAACAAGAGCAACAGCATCATTAAGACCGTATCAAGAAAAAAAGAGAGAATGAAGAGGAAAGAAATCTTAATAAGTGGGGAGGCAAGGAAGCATAAGTGTTTTACAGAACAGGGTGGTATTACTAATTTCCAGCCTAAGTGACTCCTACCACAAAGATGGAGCAGGCCACAGCTTGTAGCACCCAGACAGGTGACGGCAGAAAATGGTGCTGGTCTATGGGTGTCTGAGTGGTGTCTCTGTTTGCAGCACATGAAGCCACCTCCATCAATGTCTCTAAGAGTTTTCTGACACATCCATGCCTCTACAAGCAAAGCAGAAGAGCACTTGCTGCCTTGTTTTCATGTAGATGCTAACGATGACCCAACTTTCCCAGTACAACTCCACCATGACCTCTGTTGAAACTGTGAAATGCAGTCCTTGGTTTATAGGAAGAAACTTGGACACCAGGAATTACATAAGGAGTTGTGTGAGTGGGTGTGTACAAGAAGTGTGTGTGAGAAGGACACTAGCTGCCTAGCTGCCTTGTCCTCTCCAAAGAAATTCCTCACCTTTTCCTCCTGCAGCACTATAGAGATCCTGGCACTTCCATTGTCTTTCCTGCTCCTCCAGAGTCCATTGAATCTTTGCTTCCTTGCCTGATGGTCCTGGATTATTACTGGGAGAAACAGACCAACACTAAAAAATGCAAAAAATAGGTTTGAATATTCTTGAAATATTCCTGATTAATGGATTGATGGAATCTGGTGGAGAAGTTTCTTCAAGTAAATGCCAGAAGCCTCGTGAGTCTAACCATTTGATGCCAACGAATGCAAAAGATCTAGAGAAAAATGTAATCTGAGGAATGTCCTTTCATCAACAGAGAATAGACGGTCTAACAAGATCTTTCACCTGTCTATTTTTAGAATTTATATCTTCACAAAAAACAGAAGCCCAATTAGCATATTAGCTTGGGATACTAATTTAAGAAGTCAGTTATTTCAGATTTTTTTGGGGCACCATATTTAGCTAAAGCTGAAAAAGAAGCAGCAATGAACAATGTTGACAATGCTGAACAATGTTGACAATGCTGAACAATGTTGACTTACAGAGTGTTATCATTACCCTTCAGAAGTAACATGTTACTGCCAAGAAAAGGAGTTTTTCAATCTTCTTTTAGGGCTGTTGATTAGGAATGACTGAAGCTTCCTTCTGGCACCTAGAATAGGACTCTATGTTTCCTTCTATTGAAAAATCCTTCTGATATTTGGAGAAGCTACAAATATAAAGATTAACTCATTAGTAATGGACCTGTAGGATCTGTATAAACTGCTGAAGTAATGACACAGTAATGACACTGATTTCTTTTTAAGATCTTGATCTACCACTGAAATAGCACAAAAGCATATCTTTTGTGCCCTTGCTCATGTCTAGCTTCATGAAAATAATCCTCGAGTCTGGATGTATGTACTTGAGTTTTGCTTATTAGGGACAGGAACTCTTTGCCAATTGCATTGTTTTGTTTATTTGTTCATTGCTAAAGTTAAGTCTTTTGGGGCAGTTCTTGCAAGACACTTGAACTCAGCACCTTGTCAGGAATTCAGATGTTCTGTGGAGAGATTAGATGCCTAGTGGGAATGGGAATTATGTACTGAATAAGAAGTACACTTGAATAACTTGGCCAATGATTTAGAGACTGCTTTGTATAACTGCATTTTTCAATAAGTAGGACCACCTTTCACGCCATGTAGGGACTCAAGTATCACATGTGCTGTGCGAAATAGGAAGTCTGTCATAAGAAACAAGTGACAATCTTGTACACAGACAGAGGAAGAAGACCTGCTCCTGATGTGTGGAAGTTCTTTAAGGTGACATGTTTTTGAGGATGAGATGGATGATCATAGTCTATGTCTTTGCGATGTGTTACGGTTTTGACCCTGGCTACCAACCAAACACCACAGCAACGGCTCACTCACACTCCCCCTCTCGGGGATGGGGGAAAGTCTTGAAGGGGTAAAGGGAAAAGAGCCTTGTGAGTTGAGATAAGAACAGTTGAATAGCTAAATGACAATAAAATTGAAAATATTAATGATGACAATAATAACGACAGTAATGCATGCAAATATACAAATGAGTGATGCACAGTGCAACTGCTCACCACCCAATGACCAAGGCTCAGCCTGTTCCCAGCTAATGATCCCAGAGCAGGAAGAGTCCCAAAACACCAATCCCAGAAGAGATAAGAGCCTGAGTGTACAAGAGACTGCGAGCTGACTAAGAGTGAGATGACTGTTCTGGCAGCAACTATAAACATCAGTATGCTATCCACCTTCTTCCTAGCACAAATCCAAACCATAGCCTCACATTAGCTACTCTGTCCCAGCTGAAACAAGGACACAATGAAACAAGGCTAATGCTATCACTGTGTGGGTTCCATGCAAAGGCTGAAGTCAGGCTTGCTGTTTTGCTTTTCTGTTCTGCTACTGTAAAGTAAGTTACTTTGCTCAGTGACTGAATGCGGAGGAGCAGCCATGTTGAGGCAGATTCTCTTGGCGCATGGGCCTTAATTAGCTTTCAGAGAAGATATTTCAGAAACCATGTGTCAGGCTAGAGCTTGCAATGCTGAGCTTTACTAATTCTTCTCATGAAGACATGAGTAGGAAAGGACTATCAAAATACTGCAAATTCTGAACAATCTTCTGTTGCAGTGAGCTACTGTAGAAAAGATACTGTGTTGTAAGGGCAAGAAAACAAGAGGGGAGTCCATCATTGCTGGACTTGAAAAGAGAGACTAGAGGTCAGGATGTGGTAGCTCTCCTTCAGTGAGAAGTCCCCAGATGCATTGTAGGCAGCACTAGCTATTATTTCAGTTTTTCATGTTTTGCATGTTAAGTTCCTTACACAGATAATTGACCATACATATACGCTCAGAAAGGCCCTTAATAGTGAGCCTCTCTTCTGGATCCCTAAGTATGTAACATATTTGTCTGCCATTCATCTGTGAGTGCTCTAACTGGCCTAACATCTGGCATTTTTCAAACTCCAGTTGTGCACTGAAGGTTCATACTTATAATTGGAGCATCAAAGACCTCATTCTGACAGATACTTTAAAGTGTACAAAATATTATTGTCCAAATGGACAAAAAAGCATATCCACAAGACGTATAAAAGTATCTGGGATGGTTGCTTTAGTCTGCTGCATATTTTAAAGACTAAACTAAAAGAAGTAACTTCAAATTTAATGAAAAGTGCTTTGAAAGTTGCTAAGCAACTTCTAGAAAGCTTGCTTTTTAAGTTAATCTGTTTAATTTCAGGAGAAGGTTGCATATTATTATTTAACTTCTGTAAATCAGAAGAGAAATGCATAATGGAAATGCAATAGGACATTCCAACACTTTCTTTGCTTTCTGTGTTTGGCAATTAAAACCCCTCTAATTGTCTTGTGATGTTTCATCAAGTAGTCAACAAATGTTATGTATGTATAAAACTTCAACAGATTATTGAGTATGCAAAGAACCAAAGGAAAAAATTTAAACAGGTTTGTCATATGGTATGTGTTTATCTTAACCTTTCTTCTCAAAAAATCTCATCTCCTAAGTACTTTTATCAGACACTAATTATACTCCTTCTGAAAAGATTTTCTCCAACACCCTTCAATGCCTACACCCTTTAATCATATCTCATTACATCTACCTAATCCATCTCTTTTTTGCATTGCCAGGGCTCATTAATAGTTTTAAAAGCCAGTCCTGGACATATCTTTCCTTTCTATAGAAATATAAATAATACCAATACTATTTTATTCCTAGATTTCATAGGCATTTGTAATTAGATCACATATTATTTGACAATATTGAAATTTCCTCTAAAAATAACTTTAAAGTGTGTAATAGAATAGCAGTAGAAAGTTATAAGTCTTTTCCCCAATGGTTGTTTCTGTAAGCTGTTTTAACAGTGGATCAATAATCACTTTGAAAGGAAGCGATCCTTGACTAACATTTAGAGGATATTGTGCTTCACAGATGTTTTATAGGCGATAAATGTACCACCTTATAAACAGCGTGGGTAGTCCAAAGAGTCTCTACATGATTGTGAGAGAAAAAAAAAAGATGAGGCCAGCAAATGGCCTTCCTTCATTCCTATGCTGCGTGCGTGCCTTGTATCACTGCAGGATGAAAAGCTTATAGAAAATGTCTCCACTACAGCGTCAGCTAAAGTGAACTGATCAACTGTCAAATTTTGCTTTTTTCCCCCTGATCTCCAATTGTCTGCAAACAGGCTACAAAATTCTCTACTTTTTTTACCCTTTAAAATTATTTGTATATCACTTCGGTGGATAATCCTCAGTCTATAGACCCTTTTTGTTTGTTGTGAATTTGCAATTTACATTGTATTAGTTAATTAAGTAAGTTGTGTGAATTTCTTTGTGCTCTTATTTTCAGGATGGATAGATCTACATTATGCTAGTTTACCTCAGCTGAAAATCTGAGTAATGACACAAAAGCATGCCATATTGGTTCATTTTCAAGTCATAACATACCACAGTTGTGGATTTGAGGTAAAACCAGTTGCCAAATTTTGACTAGGAAGACTTTTTTTCCACAGATCTGACTAGAGGCACCACTGAATAGATTTTTGTCTCCTTTTGTAATGAGGATTATGATTGTATTCCACAGATTATCTGGGAGTTTTATTTAATATATTAAAATTATTGCTACAGGAACCTGTGACATTTGTTCTCAACCTTAATTTAGGATTTGGGGAAGTGTGTTTTGACATACTTTAGCAGAGGACACCTTTAGTGTCTTTGACCATTGTGAAGAACCAGGGGCACAGTTTACAGCAAACACCTGTCCACACTGTACTTAGGGGCAGGAGGAGTTGCCACAGCTTCCTGAATGTCAGGGAACTTGGGCTGACTAAGCCAAATTCATATCAGCCTTGCAGCTATTTAATGGCCAACTGTGATTACGGGGGCTGCCTTATGGATCCTTTCAGTTCCATCTTCTTACCCACAAATGGAAAATTAAAATTTGATTCTTCTACTCCTTAAATCAAAGACATTGTAGAAGGCAGTATAAATGTGAAATTAAAATATATTTGCATGCAATATAACTGACACGTCACATACATATAGTCAATACAACTGACATTTTTTGAAATGTAGTTGAGTATAACCCTCAGAGTCGTCTGTGTATGTGGTACTGGTTTGTTATATTTGTAAGTACTGCTTCTTTTCTCTAAAGAGCTGATTTATATAGGCAAACACAACACACATAAAAAATTGTAGATATAAAAATTACAGTCAACTGGAATTTGCCTTTGTGACTACTAATGAATTGAAGCTGAAAAATGTTTTCCTAAGTATTCCTTATTACAGACCTACTGTATTGTTTGTAGAAGCAAACACAAAATGTCATACTTAGAGCTAACCTAAGGGCAACATGTTATTTCCCAGTCTGTGAAAATATGTATGGTTTGAGATGTCTTTTTGTTCCACACTGGAAATAAAACAAAAGTATTTGGAGCATTTCTTTATGTCATAAAATTGCACGTATCTGTTTTGGGGCAAAAAAATAGACAGATTTTTGTGTGTGTGTGTGTATTTCTCTTTCCAACCCTTTCTTTGTTTCACTCTGTCATTGGGAAATGACTAAATAGACAAGCCAGGATATTTAGAACTTTCCCATTGAAAACTTCGTTAAAACTGACACATTTTTATGAAACATTTTGGCTTCAATGGAAAGACATATTTAGATGAGAAAAAAAAAGTCAAATAAAGTATGATTGGTTACAAACGCAGTCAAGCTGATACTCATATTCAAATTTGAACTAATATTTACATGACATTTTTTCTGGAGATTCTTCAGACCAAATCATCTTAATAGACCTGAGTAATGCCAACAGTTCTCTACCCAGCAACCAAAGCTGTTGGAAGACGAATACATTTCATTGCAGTAAGAAAGGTTTGGGCTCTATAGCAAATGGGAAGCTGTGGAGTTTTCCAATGTACTCTCCCATCCATGTGGTCTCTGCCATTGGATTCACTGAATTATGGCTACTTCAGGTTACACTTTCTCTGTGTTGTACTGCTGCTCCTTATAAGATGCTTAGAATGCTATGGAGGAGCATGGATGTTGGCTCAGACACCATAAAACGACAAGAAGATATGATATTTTTTCTGAAACTCTTATGATTCAAACTGAAAAAATAGGTTAGAAAAAGACTAAAATTTGTTGGTGATGTCCTAAAACTCTAACAAAACTCCGTTTGTGAACATGTATGTAGTCTGGAAGATCAGCTCAGTATCAGTCATTCTTATCTACCTTTCTCAATGATGGAGGTGAGGGACAGGGGAGTGGAGGCCGTTCAGTTGTCCAAGAAGCGTGGTGTATGGAAGGGAGTGGGTGCTACTTAGAGATCCCTTCAATACAGGGACTCCTCAGGATTAGTCACTTTGACCATTAGAAAGAAACAGAGACACAGTTTGTGGCAAAAACTGGATTAAATTGCTGCTAAAGTTCTTAAAAGGTAGAAAGAGCATGCACAATTTATTGAATTGCGGGAATGACCAAAGCAAATTCATACTGCCCAATGAAGATTGGTGATTTTCGCTATCATAATTTAAACAGAAGTACAGAGGAGGCTTTTGGGGTGATAGGCACAAAAAACGGTGGCTGACTTTTCTTTTCTTGTCAATACCACGTGTAGGCTGGGGATCACAGGTGTTAACAGAAGCAGTTTCCTTTCTCTAAATTGAAGGAGGTAGAGCTTGATTCAGGACCAACTGCAAAATTCACCTGAGGGTACACAGAGAGAGAGGGAGGAAAGGGCTGAAACAAAGAGGAGGGATGAAGCAAAGGGCTGAACTGATAGTGGTAGAAGTAAAGAAGAGTCAGTTGTTAAATACGTAGCTTGCATCAGCAAAGCATTTTACATATTGAGTGGAAGGACTTTCTAACTAGAAAGGTACATTGCAGAGAAATACTAGGAGGTTACCATGAAGACTTGGGCTGCTAGTTTTGTGGTCTTTTTCAACTCCTGCAAACCAGTTGTTTTTATTTATCTATTTAGTGCTGACTGCTCAGGCTTGTAGAGAAACACTATAAAGACTGCTCTCATTTCTTTTAAACAGGTTTCACAGGATATATTAGCAAATGTGAATGCTTGCTTTTGGTTTCTTTCTGTCCTTTGCAGAATGATGAATCTTGATGAGATATCTCATGGAAGACTCTAAGGAAATCTTTTATCATCAAGAAAATGAAAAATTCGTCTTTGTTAACCCATATACATTTTTTCCCCCAAAGTAAATTAACAATTCAAAATCTTGCACTAAACTTCATTAACTTTCTTCATGAATAATTCCACTGACATCTAAGCAATTTCTGTGTGAGAGGATGAGAAAACTTGTCCTTTTATATCGCACTTGCGTGTGTAAAGGTAAACAAATTAGATGGAACTGATCTGCTGTCCACATTTGACAAAGGAACATTGCTCTACGAAACAGTTACACAATGCTTTTGACATTTAGTGATGCTTTTAGGTTACTTAGAAAATGTTCATGTTCAGCTTAATTGTGACTGGAAATATTCTTAATGAGCATTCTACAAACTGTTAGGTGTGTTGGATAATGATACAATGAACTAGAATAATATACTGAAATTCCTGAGGAGTCTCATTAGCTATATATATACTTCGTAAGAAGAGAAACACTCTAGTCTTAGACAGTGACATTTTTGCACTTCAGTATAAGCTTAATTTTAAGTCAGCTGTTAAGAAAAAAATCACATCTTTAATGATCATAACTTGCCTGTTGACATTACTTAGCCTTTGGTTTAATTTCTGGCTAACACTGGAGTAACCATCCCAAATACCAACACAACTTCACCTATGGCTGTTTGTCAAAACCTTACCTCTTAATTTTTGTTTGGTATACACCGTCTAAATCAGCAAGTGTTTTCTTTAGCACTTGAAGTCATGCCATGGTGTAATTTTAAAGCTAATTAACATTCATCGGCAGGTCCTTTAAGACTGTGTGTAGATTGACTTAAAAACATTTCTTCCAAAACAGTTACATTTTTTCCATGTTGCTGCATTGTGGATTTTGTGTTTAACATCTGACATGTTTTCTCAACTACTGCTTTTTAATGAAAACATGAAAGTACCCGGGGGAATGTGATAAAAGCAAAAATTCTATGATCTCTGCAAGGTAAATGACAGCATGGAAATTGTCACATATGTATCAAAAATATTTCATCTGTTCACCTAAATAAACATATCTAAAGATGGATAATTAGGTTCATAACTCAATGTTATGTTTCCTTTAAAATATTCTCCTTTTTCATTGATAATTTCATTTGGTCATAAGCATTTAAATTATGCATGTCTTGTTTTCCTTCATTTCAAACAAGCAAAAGAAGGTTTTTAAAAAAATTATTTTCTATGTCTTATCTCTTTTCCTGTTAACACCTTGTAACTAGTTTCTCTTCATAGGAAATCATGAACATTTAAATTTATTAATGATATATGTGTAGGAAATGACAGAAACTGTTTTCAAGACAACAGAATAAAACCCAGCAACAATTGATACAAATTGATATTTGTTCAATTTAGGTGAAATTTTGCTCCTTTGTTCATGTTGGTGAAATCACTTATATCAAAGGGACTACTTATGTGAGCAAGCCATGTGAACTTAAGCATCGGTTCTCTGTCTAGCTACAAAAATATGCTTATAAAACATAGAGAAGATTTCCTATTATGCATTTGTGGAAACATAGTATTTTAATTCAAAAGTACCAGTTAACATGCCAAAATTGCAGTTCAAACACTTTTCATCATAAAAATAAATTGCTCTAGGACTTTTATTTACCTAATTTTAATTTGTTAGACAGCTTGTGATTTGAAACAAGAATTATTGTGGGAAGGTATACTTTGTAAATTGCATTTATTAACTTTTTTTACAATGAAGATATTTTTAATAATTGTAAAGACAGAGAGTTAACTATTTTGATTCAGTTCTAGTCACACGGCTTGCTTTGAAATGAAGAAAATCATATCTCCTCGTTGAGATGAAAATGTTTTCTTTAAATTTGGTCACAGGTCCTACTATTCAATTAATATAATCACACCTTCTTCTGCTGCTGAAAATAAAGCAGTTGTTTAATTAAACATGCCAGTTGTTTATAATATAATGTTTCAGAAATACCTGTTTGAAAGAAAGGCTAAAGATTTATATCAAGCATTTCAATCTGACAAGTAAATTACATTTCCTCTACCATAAAGAAAGCTAAGGCAGGAAAATGGTTGCAATATAAGAGTAACTAAGGTTGTTGTGCTGAGGAAAAGCACGCTTGTTCTCATTACGTGGAGATATGATATGCGTCAGTCTACAAAGGTGACCTTTTACACTCTGGAGATTAAAGCTGAACATTTAACTCCTAAAAACAGGGAAATAGACATTATTTTGAAATTGTAACTCTATTTTAATAGATAATCAGTTCAGAGATGAAGAAAAAAGTGTCATTTTCAATGTAGAAAGTGAAGAGAATGTAGTATCTCTACCAACATCTTTAATAAAAACAAGAATTATGTTTTCTCTGAGGGTCTGAAAAGGTCTTATTCTCACTTCCTTCCCCAAGCCCAAATTGTGACACTGTGTACCTAAGACCTAAAAGATGCAGGCTGCAGGAATGGTCTCTCCTGTGTTGAGGAGATGTGTTGTGCTGGCATGATTTGCAGCTTATCCCTCCTGTGGGCAGGTTTTCCCATAGGACCTTCTGGTGTTGGAAATGAAGTGTTTCTTGGTTTCCTACAAAATTCTGGTTCTGCTTTTGGCAGCTGTGGTCCATGTTATCTGGCTGTTGGTCTTCAAGATTTTATTGAAGGAGTCTAGTGGTTCTTTAAACTGGTCATACATTAATTTAACCTGCTTGAAATTAAAACATATTTTTGAAGGGAAAGGGCTTTAACCAATTTATGTTATCAGGATGTGCAGTCAGAGCTTCTTGATGTCTCCCTGTCTCAAATCAAGCTAATAAAACAGATCATTTGAAGAGAAAGGAGGGAACAGTATCAACCTGTCATATGAATCTTTTTCAAACCCTGAAAGAATACTGCAGTGTGCTTTGATAAGAGTGTAGGCAAAATGCACGGACTTGTCATTGGTAACTGAAGAAATAGAAAACTTAACTGCTTTCATAATGTATTTAACATAATAAAATAAATGTTAGTTGCAATGTGGTTTTATACCTGCACTTCAGCATGACTTTGTACGGGCATGGAGGCTTTTATTTTTCCCTTGTGAGCCACAAGAATGAAGATGGGTATGATTTTTGCAAGGGTAAAATAGGTTGTCTGTCAGTTGGGTTTAGGCGACAGTCTGTCTGCAGGCCGTAAGATGATCTGCATAGTGCCAGAGGAAAGCAGGCAGAATTCCTGGCTTGCAAGCATAGATATTGATCTACCTTATCCACCTAAACAATGCCTCACCTGTTTGCCTTGTCCATACCTTATTTTACGCAGTCTAATGCTTGTTTTGTTTGACTTTTCTTTTATTTCTGTGGATCTGAGCTTTGATACACTTTGGGGAGTACATAAACACAGTGTTGTACTTGAACATCACCATCCTGCAGAGTACTCTGGTGGCTCTGGACCACCCCTCCCCGCACGAGAACAGCACTGTTATTGAAAATTATGAGTGAACAATTAAGTAAGTAGGCCACATACACAAGCGTTTGATCTATCAGACTAGTGTCCAATGACATTGAATGTGAGATGCTACTAATTACTGCACTGCGTACTCCCAGTTAAAATTTCTTAAATTTGAGCTAGTGAAAGGCTCTATTTTTATAAATTCTTCCTCTTTTTTTTTTTTTTTTAAATTTCCAGCTGATGGTTACAAGATAAGTCACCACAGCATTTAGAGTCCTATCCATTTATTTTGTAAAACAACTATGTTATTGTGTACTGTCTCAAGCACAAGTGAAATAGAAAACGCATTTATTTTCACAGTAAACTATAACATAAATATTTTACCACCATTTATTATTAGTTTTCCATTTCCTGCTGACAGCAATTCCAACTTTGCCAGCAGGCACTGTGTCTCACAATCGTATTGTGTTTGGAACAAATTAAGACAAACACAATTTCTTATAAAATAAATGAACAAAATTTGCAACAAAAAGACTCTACTGAAGCTCAATGAGCATTTCTTTTAAGTGCTGACACTTGGTATTATTTAATTTGCATACAGCACATTTCACTTTTACTGGAAAACAATTAACGAAGAACTAAGTCATCTGTACTTTCAGGGATAATTGAACATTGCTTGATTTAGAACTGTTTCACGTTAATGCTGTGAAGGAGCAGCCTACATTGTGGTAAGTTCGTCAGCTGTTTCAAACACAAGCATGCTTTTGGCCCAGCAACCTGTGAAGTGGATGGATCAAAATGGAATAAGTGAAAATACTTTAAACACAGGGACTGACACCAAGCCTTTTTCCTCCTATGAGGCATACTCCTTACTTCATAAGATTATTTGATGGGCTGATAAAGAGGGAAAATCTTTATTTCTTATTAATTTTCTGTTATCTGGGTACTTTCTCTCAGGCCCTAAAGTATTTTCCTGGATGAAGTGAGACAGATAAAGAAAGAGCTTTATGCTGGGGTTGCCTTCCAGTCTTTGCTACAGGTGTGTGAAACTGCAGTGAATCCATGACTTTGGACTTACATCCTGAAGGCTTTGAAGACACGATCTACCTATAGTGCTGATCTTGAGAGTGTGAGGAGTTTGGACTTGGTTTTTTTTGTTTGTTTGTTTGGGGTTTTTTTTTGCATTTAGACTTGTAGAGTAGAAATAGATAATCCTTTTGGATTTCTGGTATAGACATTTACAAATAAAACTCACTGCAGAAGTAGAAAACTTAGATTTAGAACTACTGTATTTCTTTAGAGGCAGCAGACAATCCGACTCATTTATACCTCACTTCAGTTGAGTCTGATTTAGAAGTGAAAACTTTGAGTTGTCCATTGTCTTTCTGATTTTTTTCCCCCTTTCTTAAGTTCACTCTTGCTGAGGGTGCCCAACTGATAGCACAGGTAACAAAAGTCTGCAGCTTTCTATGGAGTACATGCATGATGTCTAGAAAAATCTTTCCTGTAAAATTCTGCAGATATACTCCAACCTTTAAATCAAAGACCCCACCCTTATGGATGAAAGGCTGGTTTAACCTCTCCCTGCTGATTCATTCTCTGGCCGCCCAGCTGGGAATATCAATTGTAATTCTTCTTCTTTAAACAAATTGGAAAGGTGACAAATTATAGCTGCCTCTGAGAAATTCTGCAGTCAGAAAAAAAAGCAATTTTAAAATACATTCCTTTAAAAATTTAAATAAGCAATACAATTAGCTAAGCACTTACATTTTATTAGCAATAGCAAGTAAAATTAATAAGTAAATTCAATGAAAAATGATTATGTGTCACAGTATATAGTTTTTACATTGACATTTCACATAATCTGACTTTGCTGAGAGGAGAAATCACTCATCTGTTAAAATTACTTTTTAAAAGCTGTCAAAATTGGAAAACCTGCTGTCAAAAATATGATGAGAAAAGTTTAAAAATGGTAAAGTATGTTGACTTAGACAAAAAATATTACCTTTAGAGTGGAAAACTTGAATATTGTATCATTATCTTCTACACAGATGAAAAACGTTATCTTTTTCCAAGCTGACCTTTTTTTTTTTTTTTAACCTTTTAGATTTCTGTTTTTCATTTACATTTCAATATGAATGGGACTTCATCCAATTTATACTGCAGCAGAAGCTGAAAGTAGCAGGTATTTGGGCATTTATATTTTAATTGTACGTTTGAGTTTTACTACTTTTAAAAATGACAGGATTAACAGCCCTCTGAGGGTGAAGTCCACCCTTTGTCTACATTTTGGTCCTGCACACTTCTGTGTGTGAGGACCCTTGGAGTGGAGCTTGGCTGATGGCTGGCTGGCAGGCTGCTAGCAGGAAGAGTTCCATGTGCAGTGACATCCCCAGCCTGCCTCCAGGGAGTGGGTTCAGCATCACCAACGATCACAAACCCAGCGTCTCCACCATGCCCCTGCTCTATTTAAGAGAGACCGTTTCAAAGAAGGTGACAATTCATTCTCCATGCACATGCAGTCTTTGGCCTCTTTGTTGAGACTGCCAGCAAGGATGCCAATTAGTGCCATTCAAAAAGGCCCAGATATGCTGTGGTAATAATGAAGTACAGATTTAGAGGGATACAATCCCAAATCATAATTAAATGGAAATGAGACAAAACAGAATCTGAAATAAGATTTGACTAAGGACTACAGAAGTACATCTCTCAAAGTACATCTCATTTTTGCTGGTTACTTTTTCAGTCATTGCTGCCTTTAATACTATACAGCCTTTAATCCTGCACTTCATTTAATAGTAAGTTTTCCCCAAATCACAGTTCCTGCATGCAGATAGGTAGGACGGGTTACGAGTGAAGCAGTGAGAGTCACTACGAGGGAGGAGTGCATGTGGCAGTGGAAGTTGTGGAGTTGATTGTGATGCCTTGACCCCAGTGCTAAAGAGTCCAATTCAGAAGTTATTGGACTGGATCTGGGGAGTGGAAGGTAAGCAAAAAATTATTTTGTTTTTGCCTTACTATTACTTAATGTATTCTGGCTTTACATTTATGATGTTCTTTCACTTTCTCAGCAATGTGAGCTGAAGGGAGTGAAGTACTTTTGCTCTCAAACACCATTCCTTGAAGTGCAGCCTGATTTAGTCTTGCTGTTCAGCCCGGATTTAATATGGCTTGAAATATATTCATTTTTTCCAGTTTGAAGAATGGTTACTGAAAAGTGCTAATGGCAACCTGAAAAAAACATATATGGAAGCTGTTCATGTAAATGATATGTTCATGAGCCAGAGTGCCTCACATTTGTCTTTTGTGTTCCCTTTAGATCTGAGTAACTTTTTATCTTTCTACATCCTATGGCCCCAAAACATTTTTCCTCCCAGGTTTTCTATGCAAACAATCCTTTGCAAGTTCCTTGGAGAGTCCTTTTGGCTCTCTAGTCTGCTTCTGCTGCTTAGACACATTGATACATGTCCTTCTTTTAAAATTAGTTCCTTCTGTGGTAGCTCAAAAAAATCTTTTCCTACCTAATCCAGTAAGCAGTATTGTCTAAAGGCTTGAACATACTTTGCTGTGGCTCACATTGACCATAGCACTGCTTAAAAACCTTTAAGCTAGATTGAGTAAGTGAAGATTTTTTCCTAGCAGAACAAATGGGAATTTAGAGTCAGATGTGGGAGGCTTCATCCCTTGCATTTTATAATCAGCCTGACTCACTTCAGGCTGTGTGGGGGCTGCTCTTTTAGTTCATGAATACCACCACATCAACACAAGATTCTTTGAGGTCCATCTATCTGTCTGTCTATCTGAACTCCCACATCGTTGCCTGAGTATCTGAGTGCCTCTAGTGCATGTTGTCCAAGCCTCTTGGCACTTATTTACTGCTTCAGATTGCACTGTGGAGGTAGGAGGAAAAATTTCACAGTAGCCTAACACATCTAACAAGGAAACACATTTCTAGTCTATGTTATCTGAACCTGTCTTTAAAATAACTCTGGCTAACATGATTATTGTTGCCATTGAATCTAATGGTGATTAAGATGTAGGTGGCCTCCAGAAGTTACCTAAGACATGGTATCTGACTTATGTCAAGTGTTATTTTGGTATTTGCAGAGAAATAAATTTATCATAATGACAATCCATGATGGATCAAAAAAGATTATACCCTCACATGAATCTAAGGCCTGACACTCTGGCAATGGGAGCACTTCTAACAGAGAAACTCACTGGAAACTGTGAAGACAACAATATACACAAGGATCCTGGATTAGTGTTCAGAGAAAAGGTGAAATACCATAAATGAAGGTCAGTTCCCCCAGCAACAGCATCAGTTTGCCACACAGAGAACACCTTGTAACATTTTCTGGCTATTTTTGTAGCATTCTATAGCATGGAAGAAACTAAGCCTGAGGAACTGTGGTGTAATACAATGTGATACCTCATTGCTCCAGAGGAGACAAGGGGATACATGTTTTGATAAAAATTATCTGAGTCTGTTTGAAGATAAATCAGTAGGGAAGGATCTATCCATACCTGGGACATTCTGAGCTGCTAATAAAGTCTTCTCATCCATGACAAGACAAAACATGAGAACCTGAAGCTGACACAAGATAATAAGGAAGTGAACCAAACTCAAGAGAGAAGTGAGAAAGTACTGTTTGCAAACAAAGGATGACTGGAGTTCTTGGTTGGGAGGAGGCTGACCAATATTTAAAAAGCATGTGTATAGAACTCATTTATTAAAAGCTTAATGGGATCTTCTCTTATATAGGAGCTGATCAGGTGTCAGAACAATCTCAAGTACTCTTTTGCAAATTACCAGTTTTTCTGGTGATCCTTTGGAAAGGTTGGGCCATGCTGAATGTCATTCCTGTGAGCCAGCGAAGAAGGTATCTATAGGTACACGAAGCAGTGGAAAAATATGACTGGGAGGCTCTCACACATCTGTAGATAGGAGTAATTTGTTGAGGAGGTAAACATATGAAAATAAGGGATGAAAATAAATTTTCACTCTGGTTGATGAAATTCACAAGCTTTCTGGAGAATGTCCTTTTTAGCTGGCCTTAATGTAGTAATGATCCAGATTTTGTTACAAATTTACCATAAGTGTCTTTTAGTAGAAAGATTTCATGATTAATGTGTATAATCTTATTTATTAATTTAAACAGCTCGTTGCAGCCATCTTACTTACTCCTTACAGGTAAGTTTTTAATTAAGATGACATTAGTTGGGGAGCTATTAGTGAAAAAAAATACCATTAGTGTCTTTTAATATAAGAAAAAAATGAAGCGTTTCTTCTAAAATCTCTAAATTCCTTTATTATTATTATTATTATAAACCAGGACATCATATTTGGGCAAATTCCATTTTGATGGGTGTTGTATTGAGTTTCATGAGCAGAGTGCAGATTCTGTTTTTTTGATCATCCTGATTGTCTCAGTCACTGTATGCAGGAAGAAAGAGGAATCTATGGTTAGGAAACCAGTCTGTACTGTCAGTAGATCATCAGATTAGCCAGAATGCACTTTTAAAGAGCAGAGAAGCTAATTAAAACACAAGCAAGATCTATAGTACCTCCATGGAAACTCAGGCTCATTTCTGAACTGCTGCTGTTTTTATACTTGTTATATGTTTTGGGTTAAACAGTGTTTTTAATGGCAGGGGTGTTTTTTTCT
>NW_010100159.1:19318-27077 GCF_000699245.1 Pterocles gutturalis
GGAAATTACACAGGCTCATCAGCATTAATGCACCAAGGAAGGAAATACAGACAGAAATGTAGCATGGCTGCATTGCCAAAATACGAAAAAAGCAATCTTAGAGACAGAAATAAAACACATTTGTTTGGCTAAAAAAGACGTCTCTGACATTTTCATATTGCTTAGAGAAAGGTTGGTCTGTGGCCTGGTCATTCTGTGTCATGCCAGGGCGTTTACAGTCTAAGAAATCCTTGTCACCCCTGGATTACATGGCACCAAGATTGTTGCTGAAGAAGATTCATCAAATCAGTTTCCTTTCTAATCCAAATGGTGCTAAACAGTACTTTCAATGTACACATAACTTTCTTTACCCTGTCTAACTTAGAAAGCTTGAGAAGAAATAATTTTGCATTAAAATTAGCATAATTATTGATTTGTCATGCATCAGCTGCTCCAGGTTAAGTGTTTGATCCTTTCCGCTTACTGTGAAGCTAGTTCAAAGTATCTCACCATTATTATCATGTGTGCTACGGGATTTCTCAGACATATTTACCACAGATCAGAGCACATCTGGTAAATGATTACTCTGTAATAATTTCTTTGTGTTTCAAAGTCCTTCAGATTCCAGAATATTATGTAAATACTTGAATTTTTGAAAAGCTACATAAGGGGTGCAGAAATCACGAGATTGTCCTTAAAAATGTGACACAGCTGAAGAAAGAGAGAAACAGAATGGGAGACACAACAAGAGAGAAAGGTAGAGATACAGGCAGAGACAGACATGGGAATAGAGGCAGAGATACTTATGATTCTTTTGGCTCATGTTGATTCAGATCATATTTTCAAAATCTTTTGCCTAGATATTTTTGTAGTACAGAGAAGTGAACTCTAAAAAAATAAATAAAATTTAAGATTCACAACTTTCATAACTTTCATTCCTGTTTTCATTAAACCACCAGATTATCATGACAGTTTGCAACAAAATCATAACGTTCAGTAATTCTGTGTTTTAGGCAACTAGCCTTCAGATTACTCTTGAGACTAAAACTGACTTAATACTTACCATGTTTTTAAAATGAAGGTTGTTTTTAATGGATTCTTAGAGAATGGGTTCTTCCTTTAATCAACATTGCAAGAAACTTACTCTTGGTGGAAAGAATTATTTCCATGTCACCTTCCCATATGGTACTCAGAAAGAAATTCGATAAGCCATTCCTACAGTACAGTTCTCTATATTCAGATATTGAAAAAATAGAATGGCTAAGAAAACAGAATGAGGCTTGTAGTGGGAATGGTTAGAATGCATGTAAACACTGTTTTTCTTGTAGGAGACGTTAAAAAAGGAGGTTGCACTGATCTGAAAGAATTTAAGAGTTTGATTAGTGACCTACTGGAGCAAATTAATATCAGTCATTTAAAATGAAGCTATAAATGAAATGAACTGCAACTACTGAAGAATGTGTTGCCTATTCATTTCTTAAAAATAGCATCTGCAGCTCCTGATACCTGTTGCATTCCAGTCATTAGAGAGACCCTGTCTGCTGGGTAAGCATGTGACTGGAATTCAGTGAATTCAATACATTCATAGGTTCACATGTTTTTCTGGATGCTTTCATTTTGTTCTCTTTTTATTTAATTGTAATCAGTAATGAGAGCAGGCTGTGGAGCTGAAACCAGTGAGGAAGGGATCTTAAGGTTTGCTGCTTTATGGAATCAAGAGAAAAATGGTAAACTACCAGAAATAGAGTTACAGTCTTCTGCCAGTTTCTCCTGACCAAGTTCTGATGATAACTCCACGCCTAACTTGAAATAATGAGTTTAAAATCTGCAAATTTTCTAAGCCCATAGATTCCCTAAATCTTCCAGGAAGGAGTTTGTACTTACATTTACATAAAATTCTTACAGTATAATTTCCCTCAGCTTTATAGTGACAGTAACAGTGACATACCAAAGTTATAATCAGTTCATAGCATGATCAACTCTTTCAACTTTGCTATCATGAACTTTTGTGTAGGAGGATCAAATGTTGGCTATTAATGGTTTCTGGAAGAAGCAAATGAAACGAAGAAATAGGACAATCCTCTCTGGTATCTCTCTTAAGAGGAAATCAGCAAAAGGAGAGCCTTTTGGTCAAAATTAATAGTCTGGCATTTTAAAAAAGTCATGTGCAATAAAGCATTTCTGAAATGTCCTCATAGCGAAAGGATTTTAACAAATGAAACAAGAAATTATAATTCCCTATCAAAAATCTGAAGAGGGAGGGAATATTTTTGCTGTGTGCAAGCTGAATCAAGTTAATGAGGCATCTCACACTGCGAAAAGAGCGTTCTCTATAAATAAATCCCATCTGATTGGGATATATTAGCCTTCTGATAGCATTCTATAGCCTACAGATGCTTTGAATAGAATGTGTATGTGTGCAAATACTCAGATCTATTGGAGTTACTGTTCTCCAAGTCCTTGTCCATCACGCATATTACAGTCATTTTCATATTTAAGCACTGAATAAAACCTCAGTCTCACTCTGCTGCCCGGTTTGAATAGGTAGGCTCAGCAGCTAGGCTCTGTGAGATTGTATTTCACACACAAAGATGTGGCTAAAGAGCAGCTGTGTAGCCTGTCAGTGGAGGACTCTTCATCTGCTTGCCAGAAGTAACACTTGCACTCCCAAGAGCTTTAAAGGATGAAGTAGTATGGCTTCATGTCACGGAGTGTTTTCCCCCCTCACTGTCCTAACTGCATGCTTCCATGCGTTATCGAGACTCTGTGGTGACCATGAAGGCAGCAGCATGGGCAAACAGTCAGGAGAAAAATTACGTGATACAAAGTTATGGGTCTACTAGTATTCGCAGAGGTAAAAGTGTATTTAACTGCAAAAATATCTTAATTAGAGTGTAATTTATTTTTTTGGAGAGGGAAAGAAAGGATTTGGAAAGTTCTTTTGAAAAATAATATTTCAAACTTTTCTTTTTTTTTTTTTTTTTTTTTAAATTTTGTCCTTCAGGGAACTGAAAGATCTTTCTTTGTGAAGTGTCATACACTTACCTTTCCTTGAAATTGTGTTATTGTTACATATGCGTTATGTTTTCACACTTCAAAGGATTTGCTTCTTTGGAAATCTTGTTTATCTTCTCTCCAATTTTGAGAACAAAGTGCTGTGGAGCTTTGGAGAAGGTGTTCATGTTGCTGTGGTCACCCAGACCTTTCTAATGAAAAAAAAAAAAAAAAAAGAATTGGCTTCAGGAAAGATAAAGTAGAGTTTTAGAAGCATTGACATTGTGTAGCAATTCAGAAGCTTTAGGAGCACTCTTTGTAACAACTCAGAATAAAAAAAAATACATGCCCAACATCTTGATGCCAGGAAAGACTAGAAATCAATAGAGTATAATTAGCAGTGCAGTCCTAAGAACAAATTTATAAAATTTCTGTTTTTGTGTACATTTTCTTTAAATATGATATCGTGGTTGTGGATAGTGCTCTTCTTCTTCTTTTTTTTTTTTTTTTTTTTTTTTTTTTTTTTTGTCTCCAAGGCTGGACAGGAGAGGGTTTAATTTTCTTTTCAACTATGTAAGAATACTTGGTGGTCAAAATAACTTTTGAACCAAAATGCTGAAGTTCTCATAAGCTTTTAATTAGATATTAAGACATTGTTAATTTGACATCACAAGAATTTGGGGCAAGGTCTTTTTTGGAATTAAGTGCCACTATGCCTTTTGAGGGTCTAGACCATTGGACTCAGAGTGATAAGGCTAAGAGTGAATAGTGATATATCTAAAACTGTACCAATATGTCTAGTTAGCAAAACACACTTGTCCTGTAGTTCAGCATAATTTGGCGTTATTTTGTAAGAATGTTGCATAAAATTAGTGTTTTGAAATACAGTTTGTATTTGTGAGTTTCATTTGCACTCTGTTTTTATAGTACACAAACCCAAATCAGTGTGCTGTTTAATAAATCAGATCTTAAAACTCTATGATCACTGCCATTACGCTTTTTGAAGAAGACAACCTCCCTGAAAAGCTGATATCAATCATTCTTGTCTAAGGTCTGAAGCAAATGTAACCTGCAAAGGCTGGTAGCTGGGCTATCTGCCATCATTGCTGGCAGCATAAAGGCTCCGGATACAGTCTTCTAATAGGAGGAATATGGAGACAAATCTGTCTGGTTTTAACGTGTGTTAAGTTTCTGAGATCAATTCATGTTGCGTATGAAAACAGTGATCCGGACTTCAGGGTTTATGGATGTCTTTCCACTACTGTGCCCTCTGGACAGTTTGTTGCTCTGTGAACTCTTGTTTTCCACTTTGTGTAAGACCATCCCAGTTTTTGAAGAATGGCCTGGGAGAGAGATATTTGTCCATTATCAAGAGGGGCAGCAGTCTAGGACAGAGATGTTGGTTTTGTTATATGAACATACAGTGCTAGTACAGCAGAGCCACAACAAAGGCAGGGGTCAAATTGTATGAGGATAGAGCTAAAATAGCTTTATTGTGGCACAGATGGACACTTCACGGTCATGCAGAACAGAGATTGCTGAATACTTAATATTCGATATTTAGCTATACAGCTTATGATTTCCAGAATCTCCCAGGACTTTTTTATATTTGTCTTTTGTAGATGAAGAGATTGTACACATTGTTAGTGGTTGGACAACAAATATTTAAAGGGAATAACAATTTGCTATCTGTTATGAGGCAAACATGAACCCTCACTTTAAGTGGTCACTGGAAAAAAGAAAGAAAAGCGTGTGAACACAAATAATTATTTTAACTCAACATATATCATTCCACAAAAAAATGATGATATTATGGAACTGTTCAAAATATCTTATAATAGAAAAAATCTAAATGTGCTTCTTTTCTTTCTATGCTAACAGGTACTGTTGTCCAAAAAAAAAAAAAAAAAAAAATCAACCTGTCAGGGAAAGTGTACAAAACTGCTTTCCCTTTGAATGCATATTTAAAATGAAGGCATGATGACAGCTTTCATTTGAGCACTGGACAATTTTTTTTTTTTTTCAGAGTTTGCTGCTGTTCATGCAAAATAAGTTGCTGTGATTGCAACATATGTATTATATGGCACATATGCTACCTCTTAGATAAAAGTGTAACTCTTGTGGTTCCTAGCATTTTTCTGAGGACATACAGTGTTTAACAGTAACAGATCTTTTTATAATATTTTTGCCATGTTTTTGGCAACTAAATATTTTTTCTTTAACCTTTCTCATTCATAAGTTAAATTTGTTGTTAGAGAAAAATGGAGTGTGGAGGTAGAAAGCAACAGTGTGAATAAGAGAGCAAGAGTGTTTTGACTGGCAGTTTTCTCTTTGGCTATCATTTTGGGTTTCTTTGTTGTAATGCAGGAGGGCAATAAATTGCCAGCTGCAAACAAGGGTCTGTTTAGCTATGTATTGTACAGACAATCATATACAATCAATTATGGGTTAAAATGCTGGTGTGGCACTTAAAGAATTAGGAATAAGAACTACTGTTAAGAATAATGTTGGTTTATTGTCTAATTTCTGACATGCAGTAAAATGTGTATCTTTTATATCTCTTTCTCTGATTACATTCGGTCCTCAAATCCTTCTCTGTATGGATGTGGGCTTTGAATTATGATATATTGAAACATATTTTCACATACACAATAATGAATCACAGCAAAAAGATAAATAACCAAAACTCCACCCACAGTACCAATGATTAAGTGTTTTTTAGTGTGAATATTCCCATGAAACTAGTGGAACTAGTCATATTAATGTCTTTTACTACATGTGAGCAAAGAAAAAAGTGAGCCCTGCTTTAGGCTTGAACATGAAGCAAGCTTTCTTTAAAGGACAGCTTTATTTGTTCCCTACATAAATCCTGAATAAATGGAAGTGGACCTTCAGTCTTATCCCTCCCACTCCCAGAAATGATCCTATTATACTGGTAGTTCATAAATATGCAGTGAAGCCCATCTGTTCTAGCTTGTGATTTAAAATAGTATCGTAATTCTTTGTAATGTCTCTAGGTCTGATCACAAAGGTGTCAGAGGCAGTGATAAAGCTACCATTATCCTCAGATGTGTTGGCTTAGGGGTCCCGAGAAGCTCTGACATGAGTATTAATATCTGTAGGAAGGGATCTGGTGTCCCTTCCTGCTGCCGATGGTTCAGGACAGTGCACCATTCACAGGGCACTTTCTAGAAACAGGGCTACCTGTGCTCCTGGAGGAGGGGGCCTCTGTGAGTCATGAGTGCTTGCATAGGGACACTTTCCCCAGATCAGGCCAGAGCACGCAGTTACACTGTCAGGCTCTGTCTTCAGATGGAGATGACTTTTTAGGCAATCTGTAGATCTGGGTTTACTGTCAGAATTATGAAAAGCCTTGGAAGGAATTCCATAAATGTTCAAAAATAGCTATTCATAAGCAACAACAGAATAGAAGTAACAGTTTGAGAGATTTTTAAACTCCATTACTTGCACATATTTATACAATATAGTGCCTGTCACAGATAATGTACAGCAGATTTATAATGCTTTATCATTTTAAAGAAGAGTTGGTTCTCTGAGTGACGTATGAAATGAATTGCAAACAAACAAGATGCTGCTTAATAAAACAATTAGTTCTCCGAAGGCTCTGGCAGTGCTTTCTGAATTCTTATCAGCCCTGGTTTACAGCTGTAACTTCAGGATATAATAGGAGCTTGAATCTTATACAGGCATCAAAACAGATGATCAAATTCACAAGGGATGGTATCAGGCTTTTTCCAGTACCAAAGAAACATATTAATCCTTGTCACTGTTTTTTGAAATGCTGTGACAGAAATAAACCTGTACTGTAACTTGGCCCATTTAATGAGCTTCTGGAGTGTGGGCTTTCCACTCAGCACCTGAAAAACACAACAAAACACCTTTTACATTAAAGATGTGAGGTTTGCTGCTGGCTAAATTTGTACACAGAAGTCTCTAAACCAGTGCTCAGCCAGCTGGGAAGCAAGAAAGCAAATTCAGATTCTGCCATGAACTTCACAGACCAATTATCTACTTGGAATCATGGGAGTTTAACAAACAAATACCAGCCCCTGCTGAGCCTTTTCAGCCCAGCAGCTTATGGGTGATTCAGTTGCATCAGAGGCTTTTAGATTGATCAATTCTTAATCACAAAGCGCAAAAATTATTCTCAGACTCATGTCAGTTTCTTTGGACACCTTTGTTAACAATCTGCTTCAAATCATTTTTTTAAAGAACTGCAGACACTGTTTTTATTGACTCCCCACTTGTAAAATGTTTATAGCTTGTTAATTTATATTTACCCCTTTACTTTTGCCTGCAAATCAACATCACTTAGCACAGTTTGGTTACACTTTGTCCAAAGGAAATTACAGAAGCCTGCTATGGGGCTAAAATGAAGGAAAGCTGAGGAAAATCAATACACTGATGATTAAACAGATCGTAGCAAATTCACGGCTGTAAGCTACAGCATGGAGACACCAGTGTGATGCCTATCTAACAGTTAATGTGCTTTCAGCCAGTTGAAGAAAATTTTACAATAAGGCAAAATGTAAAAGAAAAATACAAGCTACTACAGAGCAATGCTTTTTTTTTTATTCACTAGGAATGGTTCTGTTATTCAAGTTTTATTTTGCTATTTGACTTCACAGAAACTATAGAAAAGGTTTAGATTTAAGAAAAAAATCTATTTTATGAGGAAATTTGCAGTGGGAGTTTTAAAGAACTATTTGACTTGCAGTATCAGTCACATCTATTGTAAAAGCTCAGTATTTACTGTTATTTTAAA